>NC_066599.1:2577500-2627500 GCF_905475345.1 Vespula vulgaris | reverse complement strand
TAAAAAATATAAGGAAAAAGAACGACGAGCTATCTTTTTTGTTTTTCTTTTTCTTTTCTTTTTTATATTTGATTTCTCAACGAAAGTAGCTTGGAGATAGATTATATATATATATATATATATATATATATATATATATATACATATGTATGTGTTTTGTGTGTGTATATATATAGAAGCTTGTCACGAATAAATAGATCCTACTACCTGGTCTCTTTTACCTGGAAGACAACGGTGACCGGCAACGCTTTCTCTGTCGCTGTGCACGTGCGTAATTAAAGGAGCGATCCGTCGTCTCAATTAAAAAATTATGAAACTGACCGCAATTAAGTCGCAGACCCCTTAACCCACTTGCCGCTTAACAATTAGATGAAGGAACGAACGGATGGACGGACTGATGGATGGACTGATGGATGGACGGATAGACGGATGGATCGACTGAAGTGGAGTGGACTCAAGAGTCTGGTAGATCTTAAACGAGAATATTTTTTTTATAAAATTCACTGTGGTATACCATGGTAAAATATAACCAATGGTAAAAAAAGATCCCTTCGCCTATTAACTCATTATCCAATATTTTTTTCTTTCTTCTCCAAACAAAGAAATTAAAAAAAAAAACAATATATGTATATATAATTCTAGAGAGAGAGAGAGAGAGAGAGAGAGAGAGAGAAGGAGAGAAAAAGAGAGAACTTTCTTCTTTCACTTTGAACAATTATTTGATTACAGAAAGACACAATTTTAATCTTGGTAGAAATGTAATATGTTGAGTTTTGCAAGTGAGAGAAATAATTATTGTGAAAGTGTTTACAAGGGGCGCTATGTATGATATATGAAAACGTTGGTTAGTTTTTCGAAGAGAGAAAGAGCGACGGAAAGAGAAAGAAAGAAAGAAATTAAGGAAGAGAGAGAGAGAGAGAGAGAGAGAGAGAGAGAGAGAGAGAAAGTCTTTGAAAAAACAGCAAAAATAAAATAAAAAAGATTATATACATAGGTAAGTTCGCATTCAAGAAACGTCGTAGCAACTATAAAACCAACGTCGGCCATAGTACAAAATGTTATGAGTCGGATCTAAACGGAGCATCCACTGGCAAGATCGACGATCCAAGGAGATTCTAAGAACGTAGAGAGAAGTTGTAAGTACGTCGGACGAAATGAAATATGCATACTAGCGTGCAGTCCCTTTTTATACGCGCGTCGAAAGCGAAGTACATCGCGAGTGACATCGATCATTGTAGTTAAGTCTTCGCTCGACGTATAAAATCCGTCGAGAAAGGGACATAAGCGTCTACGACGTTGTATGTTCTACTCAAACGAAGAACAGATGTTTCATTTCTTTTTTCTTTTCTTCTCTTTCTTTTTTCTCTTTTTTTTGTTTTAGAAATATTATTACTGCTATTGTATTTTTTCTTTTAATGAACGATGATTCGTTATACTTGAATAGTTCGAAACGTTCGTAAAATCTCTTTGTCTCAAAAGATGTTCTTATATTTTATAGATATCACAACGCATTTGTTTTATCTTAATCTTAATTATAACTTTTGATTAAATCCGTTTATTAGAGATAATGTTTTGATATCGAGGCGACTTTTTTTCTTTTTTTTTTTTTTTGTAACATTTACGAACGATTCATTTATTTGACAAATTTATACTTGTTTTCTTTCGGATAACAATGTATCGAATAAAATTTGAAATAGTATTGATCTATATTTAAGAAAGATATCGATAAAAGTGTTCTGGAATTCTATCGATTAATCTCGAATCTGACGATCGTGCGAAACGTTTTAAAACGCGGACGAATAAGGAAATAATTTAACTGTTCTCTCGATCGTTTTACGAGCCGTTTAAACGAACCTGGAACTGTTAGAGTGTTCAGTCGATTTTTGGATAACTTAACGGATCGGAAGCTTTCACTTCTCTCTCTCTCTCTCTCATTCTTTTTTCAAAGTTTTTAACCAAATTATTCCTATATCAGTCGAGTCGAAATAAAAGCGATAAGACGCGATATAACGATGTCCATCCGAAAGTTCATCCAAAGGAAACGGATACTCGGCCCAATTCTTTCGTATAGCGAATACACGTATAAAAATAAAAATAAAAAAAAAACAAAAAAACACGTTATAATACAAAATCATGATAAAATACGCAAAATACGTCTATGAGAAAATAATATTATATATACATATATATGAAAAACATTTAGAATTATAACTAGTTTTATAATAATGTGAACGATAACAATCGTTGGTTGGTTTCGATGTTTCAAAGAAAAAGTTTAGAGAAGAACAAAAAAAAAAAAGAAAAAGGAAAAGAAAAAAAAAAGAATCAAAATGGCGGATCTGGTCACACATTCCAACCATACGGGATACATGAGCGTGACGAACTACTACTCGGTGAACAAGATAACAGACTTCTAAGGAAGTTTCTTCAACGTTTTTAACGAATCGTATAGTAAACGGGGCAAGACAGTTGTCCACAATACTTTATTATGTATTTTCATTAGATACGATTCATTTCGATCACGAACATTATTATAGATTGTAAAATACTATAGATTCTATAACGTTCATCTCTCGTTTCTTTTTCTTTGTCTATTTTTTTGTCCCTTCCTTTGCGAATTCCGATGGAATACAAATATATATAAATATATACATACATACATATATGTACGTATGCATATATATAAAATGTAGAATCTCGTTTTCCTCTCAGCATGAACGTTAACTAACCCAAGCTGATTTCGTGCGAGTAAGAGAACACGAATTGGATAGAAAGAGCGAGACCGGTCCATTTCACGATCAGAAATCGCATTAAAAACATAGCAAACGATTTCTATTATTATCCTGAAAGTATCTAGGATGGTTATCGTACGCGATCGCGTTGGCATAAAACGTATTATACCTACGGTTAAGTTAAGTAGAATTTTCTTTCGCCTTCTGTTACCTTTGTAATCGTCGGTGAAAAAATCGAAAGTTATTCGATATTGTAGAAAAGAGATTGTGGAGTATATGTATATATAAGAGAAAGAAAGATAGAGAGAAAGAGAGAAAGAAAGAGAAAGAGAAAGAGGTAGTGATGGTGCACACGATACTTAGCATTCGATCCCGTTACGCGACGATCTTTGTGGATAAAGAGCGTTTTCGTGAAACTTTCTTGAAACAAGGCGAGCCGGCGCCCTTTTCTCGGTTGAATCGATGCACGAACGCGCAGCACGAATCGAAACGCGAGAAAAGAAAGGAAGAGGAACAGAGAGACACAGAGAAAAAGAAAGAGAGAGAGAGAGAGGGACAGAAAGAGGGAGAAAGAGAGAGAGAAAGAGAGAGAAAGAGAGAGAAAGAGAAAAAGAGAGATGAAAAAGCATCGGGTGGTCAGGTTGCGGACCGTTTCCCATACGAATATGGAGATAACAGCGTTCCGGATGAAATGTATTCGAGGTGGCACCGATCCCGTGTTCGCACGTGTCCATGGCACGCATAAAAGGCGAATCGCTTCTTTGAGAGTACCTAAGAGTAACACGAGTATGCAAAATCGATATCGAGATCGAGAAATCCTCGAGAATCCTTCTCAATAATTTATTTATAGTATCGGTTGGTTTGAATATTTTTAGTATGTCTAGAAACCTTATATAATTTCGGAGATATCTAATCATGTTAATTAGATCTTAGTATCGATAGTCTTTTAAAGACTGTTATATCGATAGTCTTTCAGAAACCATTAGAGTTTTCTTACGATTTTCTATACATTATTTTATGATCTTTTTTCTTAATTGTTTATTTTCAATTGGAATATTTGTAATTATTTTTTTATGCTTTGGTTCTGTTTAGATAAATTTCGATATTATCAATCCTTTTTTTCTGAAAATAACACGAGCATGTAAAATAGATATCCAAATCGAGAAATATTCGAGTATTCTTAATAGTTATGGTATTACGTAATTTTGAAGATTTCTAATCATGTTAATTAGATCTTGGTATCGTAATTTCAATCGATTGGAGTTTCTTACGGTTTTTCATCTATTATTTCGAGAGGTATTATCTGGCAGATTTTTTTTTCTAATATTTCTAATCACTTTTTTGTTTTCTATATCGAAGAAAGTCGATATCGAAATCGAGATCGAGAAATCTTCGAATCCTTTAATTTCTGAAAAATCGTCGTAATTGGCAATGAAGAATATTTTTTGTTCGAATATCATTAAAATATAAGAAACGTAGGTGGTTACTTCGATAGGTAACTATATTAGCTAGTTTACTGTAGGTAGCTCGTGCGATAAACTCGAGAAGATGAAGATGATCGATTGTAATGTAAATGTGAAGAGATTTTATACGTGTTCGTAGATAATTTAAATTAATATTAAAAATTAATTTATGTGTATCTAATATATATATATATATAAAGAGAGAGAGAAAGAGAGAGAGAGAGAGAGAGAGAGAGAGAGAGAGAGAGAGAGAGAGTTATATATATGTAAAACGTATTTAAAAACATCCCACGTATAAAGTAATGTAGGTAACGATAATAAATTATTTCGTGTTTGGTACATCGTTCGCTGATAGATTAATAATTAATTTACGAGATTCTTACAAAATTTAGGAATATATTTTATTCGAAGTCACGGTGTTGTCGTGGAATATCCGAATGAATACTCGGGTAGGAAAGATCGTTATTTGATTAAAATGTACTTACAAAGTGGCCCGTTTAAAAGTCATTATCGCCACCAGAGAAACCATGTTAATCTCGATGGGTTGTAAGTAGTTAAGTACTTTACTTGCCTCGTTCTTTTTTATTTTCTTCTTCTTCTTTTCTTTTTTTCTTTTTTCTGTTTTCTTTTTTTTTCTTTTCTTCGTATCACGTTTAATAAAGAAAATATTACCTGGAAATACCAACGAGATCGTCGCTTTCTCTGACTTTCGGAGGAACTTCAGTTACTTGGATCTTTCTTTTGATCCAGATAGTGTCGTGATAGTAGCGATGGTAGAAACGTAATTGTAATAAATACGCAAATTTAGGGAAAGAAAGATATAAAATTCGTGGGCAATGAGAGGCTAATTATATAAAAGAGAAAACCAATTGAAACAGGACTTTACACAAACTTTACCAGAACGGAAGCCTATTCTACAAGTGAAAGAATCAATTCTCGCGATTTCTTTTGAGAATATATATTTTTTTTGTAATTAATTATCTATGTCAATCCAAAGAAAAAAATTTGTAATATATATATATATATATATATACATATTCTTTGAATTCTTTTTCTTTCGTTTTTTCCATTTCTTTTCTTATCTTATATTTATGTGAATAGATTATTACAATGAATAAAGTTTATATATATATATATATATATATATATATATATATATATAAACTCTATTCGTTTTTTTTTTTTGATAAATAGATAATATATTTACAATGCCAAGATTATATATTTTTTATAAAACATAATAATAAATATTTCGTAATTTGAGAAGCGACTGAAAAAATAACTTATAAATTCCAATATTATATAAGTGTATTTTTTTTCTTTTTCTTTTTTCTTTTGCCATTAATTATACAGGACGAAACCAAATAAGAAATGTATCAAAATGATTCTTCATTATTTGTTTTTCTATAGGAAACATCATCGTCTTGGTATATAATATTTATGATATAAAACTATTTTTATATTTATCCATAATTTATTAAAAAAAAAAAAAAAATAAGAAAATAAGAAGAAACATATATACATACATAAACACACACACACACACATATATATATATATATATATATATATATATACAAAAATAGAAAGGACGTCGTCGTTGTCGTCTCGCATCCACGATTAGGCGGGAACGCGCGCAAAATTTGAACGTTCGACTGACCTAGAAAACTGCAATCCGACGTTGGCCGTCTCGCTCGCACAAAGTCCTAATTGCTAATTAGTAATTAGCGACCAGCCACCAGGCACTAAGGCACATTATCTCTCTCTCTCTCTCTCTCTCTGTCTGTAACATAGCTACGGCCAACCTCAATATCATCAAGCCCACCCTAAAATCACGCCTACGTGTCGGAATCTTCCGTCTTCTGTCATGATCTACGCTTTGATCTTCCCTTTGATCTACGCTTTGATCTATTTCGATTGGATCGATAGACATTAACCTGCCACATAGTAATTACAAGATATTACGGATACTAACGAAAAAATTTTATAACTAACTATTACGAAGTATAGTTAGCTAGATAGGTAGATACGTAGGTAGTTTTTCTTTTGTCATTTTGAGAACAGAAAGGAGAGATCTCTGAATTCTTTACAAAAATAAAAAAAGAAGTAAAAAAAGAATAAAAATAAAAAATAAAGCAAGGAAGAAGAGAGAGAGAGAGAGAGAGAAAGAGAATACATTGGACAGAAAGAGAGAAAAAAGGAAGAAGCGAGTAAAGACGGTACGCAGGACGCATTTAAAGTCGTCTCAACATCCGTTCTTCTCTTTCTCTCTTTCTCTCTCTCTCTTGTTCTCTACCTTCCTATCTATCTCTCTTTCTCTCTTTCTCTCCGTATGTCTCTTCAGATCCCTGTCTCCTCCGCGGGAGTATAAGAATTCGTGTCCTCTCCTCTTCGGCATACGAAATCCTACGGTGCTCGCTCGGTTAACTTAACGTACATCGTCCATCTTGGAATACGTGAAAGAACGCATTGTCTCTCACCCTTCTCCTCCGCATTTTTTTCCTCTCATCTCTCTCTCTCTCATTCTTTTACTCTTTCTCTCTCTCTCTCTTTTTATCCTTCTTTTTTTTTCTTTTTCCTCCTTTTTTTTCTCTCTTTTTTTCTTTACTCTTTCGAGGAGGAGCTCGTTTCCCCAAACTCTACCCCTCGGTGCGTCCCTCCCCTTTCCTCTCCCACGTCTTTTACCACTGCACCGAAATATATTCAAATTCCTTTAAATTCTCGCTTTCGTTTTCTCAAATGATAAAACTTTTTACCTTAAATTAAAGAAACCTTGAAAAAGAAAGAAAGAAAGAATGAAAGAAAGAAAGAAGGAAAAAAGACAAGAGGGAAAGGAAAGAATTAGAAGAAAAAAAAAAAAAAAACATAAGATTCATCCCGATAACCGCGTCGATCCAATTTACCAAGCACGTTCTTAATTACCAAGTCAATTTCACCGAGGAAGAAATTAGGAGGAAAGAAAGGAAAAAAAGAAGAAAAGAAAGGAAAAGAAATGAGAAAAAGGAGAAAGAAGAGGAAGAAAAAACAGAAAGAGAGAGAGAGAGAGAGAGAGAGAGAGAGAGAGAGAGAAATTAAAGGATAAGTGAAGAAATTAAGAAATCTAATGCAAATTAGTACGTCTCTTTCGGGCCGAATCGTTCCACTGGAATTATACATTATTAATCTCTTCGCTCTCTCTCTCTCTCTTTCTCTCTTTTTCTCTCTCTTTCTCTGTGTAATCCGTGGCTGGCCTAAGCTCTCGTCACTCTCGTTGCATAGATCCGTAACTGTCTGGCCGGTGCTCTAGATCGGCCGACACCTGTTACCACGCCACAAGATTCCAGTTTTACTTGTAGGGGCTGTCTACCGCGTTCCATGGATTTCATAAGAGAGCCAGCCCGTTAAATGAGAGAAAGAGAAAGAGAAATATAAGGAGAGAATAGAGATAGAACAGGAAAAATAAAGATAAAATGATTTTAGAAACGAAAATTCGTATATATATATATATATATATATATATATATATATATATGTATGTATGTATGTCTGTATGTATGTATATATGTATGTATCTATGTACATATGTATGTATGTATGTATGTATATGTATATTTAAATTCAATAATTTAAATTCAAACGACGAAATGGAGAGGGATGGGAATGTAGAGATTAGAGCAAAGAAGAAGGATAGAAGAAGGAGAGGAAATAAGAGGAGGAGTAGGAGGAGAGGCAGGGGCTATGGAGGCCCAAGGGGTAGGGGCTATAGGGAGGGGGGAGATCTCGGGGTGAACGCCTCCGACATGCATTAAAGTCGTATTAAGGCCGTCTCGGTCTTAGCTCGACTCGCTTCTCGATGTAAACGAGTTACACGTATATGTGCTATATTTTCTATGTGTGTGCGCGCTTCTCTCTCTCTATCTCTCTTTCTTTCTCGTTCTTTATGTGTGTGTTTGTGTGTGTACGAGCTCATGCACTCCTTCGTATTTTATATATATATATATATATATATATATATATATATATATTGCATATATTTTTATATAGATATAACACATCTATGTATATCTGTTTGTATGTGAATATATATTATATATAATATACATATATATAGAGTAACACTCTTACGTTATATACCCGTTTGATCATGCAAATTCCTAAATCGCCGAAGCAAATCGCCGGAACAAGTGTCACGGGTACATGTATATTTATAAATCGGCTATATACACGCACAGGGCATATCGGCCTTGGGCGATTTCCTTTTGATTTCTTTATTTGCCTTTTCTCTTTCTTTTTTTCCTTTTCTTTTTCTATTCTCTCTCTCTCTCTCTTTTTTTTAATCTCTTATTCCCGACAATTGAAATCGTTCGGAATTAAGAGATTGACGAGATAGCCGTCTATCGAAAATCGAGGCATACATCAAAATTTAATTTTTATCTACATATGCATCTACGTAATTCTTCGTCGACGATAGACAATTTATTAATCTCAATTTATAAGGGTAGAAACATTAAAGTTAGCTGTTACCTAAGCTTTTATAATTATACTATATAAACACCTGCGACTAAGTGCCCGTACGTCTTGCTCGTGGAATTTCAACTATGTTGGAGGATACGTACATATGTACGTAAGGTAAGATCGAGATGAGTGTTAGAGAATGAAAGAAAGAATGAAAGAAAGAATGAAAAAGAGAGAGAGAGAGAGAGAAAGAGAGACATTCAAGAAAATGAATATACCGTTACGAAGCAACATAATTGTAGTTGCGACTTAATGCGAATAGATAGACGTCGTCCGAGGAAAATATACGCGAGTTACTTGCAATGAGATGAAAAGAGAAAAAGAGCGAGAGAGAGAGAGAGAGAGAGAGAGAGAGAGAGAGAGAGAGAGAGAGAGAGATAAAGATAAAGAATATTTACAACGAATCGTTGGAAATATAAGGAAGGATCTAAAGATCGAACGATCGATCATCCCGATCATCATCCACGAAGCGAATCCAAGCGTAAGGAAGAAGATATTTATTTTTCTTCTTTTTCTTCGTTTGTTTCTTTCTTTTTTTCTTTCTTTTTTTTCTTCGTTTTTTTTCTTCCTTTCTTCTTCTTCTTATTATTATTTTTCCTATCTCTCCTTCCTTCTTCATTTTTCCTTTTCTTTTTTTTTGCTTTTCTTTGCTTTTCTTTATTGTCTCCTTTAATCCTTTCAAAGGAAGACTCACTGGACAATGCACCGGTAAATTTACGAGCGATTATATAAAGCAAGTACGAGTGGGTGACTTGGCGAGTCTTTCTCTCTCTCTCTCTCTCTCTCTCTCTCTCTCTCTCTCTCTGTCTCTCTCTCTCTTTCTTTCTTATGGTCAAGCAAAAATTTTCGTCGTATGATTTTTGCTTCTGTGACACATCTTTACGACTTTATTTAATCAGCTGATATAAAAGAAAAATATGAGTTCGATATTTCGTAAACGTAATCGAAGTCAACGTATCTTCGAAGAGATGAAGAAAGAAGAAAGAAACGAAGAAAAAAAAAACGAAAAGAAGAAAGAAAGACAAAGAAAACAAAAAAAATGGAAAAACAAGAAAGAAAGAAGAAATATTTTTATTAGCAATACGTAACGTTTGTGTAAGCTGAACATCGTCCTGACAGTTCGCACGTTTTGGAGCTAACAACGATTGGAAAAACAAACCAGTTTGGAAGTTTACACGTTGCATAAGTATCCGGAATATTTATAAATAGTAATCACGGTATATATCGGAGACTAACATAAGCCGGTTACGCAACGGTACGGTCTGTGTCGTGTAATATTCGCTCAAGTAAGTACCGGTTTCGAAGGTACGAAGTACTTACTTACGTGCGAAGTTCGTTGGAACGATTTTCTTGTTGTTGTTGTCTAGTTATTTTTCCTATTTTTTTTTCTCGTTTCCCTGACCCCCTCTCTCTTCTTAATTTTTTTTTTTTTTACGAATAAAAACCTGCGTGTCTATTTCTTTTCTAATATTTTTTTCCTTACTCTTTTCTTTGCATTTCTTTTTTTTTTTTTGTTTTATTTATGACTTCATCGACTCTCGCCAGTTCAACACTGACTTCGTCATCGAGTGAAATTATCCACGTAGTCGATTATTATTATTGTTATTATTGTTATTCTTTCGTTTCTTTTTTTTTTGCATTCTTTTTTTTTTTTCTTTCTTTTTTTATCAATCTCGTTATGTTAATATACACATGGATATAATTTATTTTCATTGTTCCAATGTGTTGATTAATAAATAACGTCAATAACATATTGATATTAAACGTATAGGCCTACCTATGTCATGTACCATATTCTATATTATATACGATCTAAGAGAACGCGAAAGGGAACGAGTTGAATTTATTAATTAAATGATCCATGAAGCACACAGGGGCAATACTTCGCTAGCTCGTTCTACGAAAACGATCGTAAATTCGCAAGTAAATCGTTGACCGATCATATTAGAGCATACCAGAATTGACATATAAATCGTATATAGTCGTACCTGGTTATCGATACTCGTGGATATATAAGTCAAAATCAGAACATGCATATATGCGATATATACATACATGCATATATATATATATGTATAGGTATATATATATGTGTGTGCTAAGTATATCTAACAATTATAGTTCAACGATACATTGTCCTTTGACGTTAGGGTCTGTGCTTTGAAATGGACATTTGTCCAATGATCACGTACGATCGCAAAAAGACGATTATAGATGTATATACATATACATATATATGTATATATATATATAATCTTATATAAGGTATTGCTATTAAATACATAGTTGCTAACTCCCACTCAAAATCCTACAACATTCTCGTACTTGTTCGTATCTCCTCTTAGTAGAAATATCATCGTTTTACGTGCAAGCTTATAACGGCACAACTGCGGCCGTTCGGTAGTGTTTTATACGTGTCACCAGTCACGCTACAGATCGCATATTAAATTTCATGTAATATGTATGAGGAAACGACTATTTTTTCGTTATTTTTTTTTCTTTCATTCTCTCTCTTTCTCTCTCTCTCTCTCTCTCTTATTTACTTATTTACTTATTTATTTATTTATGTCTTATTTTTTTCTGTTAATTTTTTTACTCTTCCTCTCTTGTTCCATAGAAGAGAGAAAGAGAGAAATAACGTGCGATTGGATCCTCATTTTCTTCGGATAACTGTATTCATCTTCGAAGATCATCTCGAGCGTACCGAAAGATCGATCATCCGAGTCGTAAAATACTTTTATCGAATCTTATTATTTGTTTTTTTATTCTCTCTCTCTCTCTCTCTCTCTCTCTCTCTCTCTCTCGATCATACCTACTTGTCGGATTATAGCCGGGACAACGGAAGATTAAATTATTGAATAATCGAGGGACATGACTCCTTCGACACGTTTGGAAACGTAATTTTTCGACAGAGCGATTAACCGATCATCGATTGTCAAAATCTTTAATAATTTTTATTTCTTAAAAAAATTAATAATGTATCATTCACAAAGGGATTTTATATATTGTCATTTTTCATTCGTGAAAATTATATATTTAGATTATAGATTTATAGAGGTTGTGATGTAATAGTTCCGTGTTCTCATACATACACAGATATGCATACATACACGTATAAATACGAACATGAATACGTATATAACATACGTCCACTATATATATATATATATATATATATATATATATATATATATACACACGTAGAAGAGAGATACGTTAAATCTGGACGTCGATCTACAGCACCGGTACAAGCCGATCTGATAGATCCTATAAATCTAAAGTGGCTGCCGGATAGCTTGACGTCCTTGCGACTATGGCCACTCGCGTACATCGTCGTACTTTAGTCGTCGTTCTGGTCTCCTCCAGAGAGTTTTTAGTTCTCTCTTAGCTTGTTAGTTTCACTCGCAACACCCACCGAACGACTCGATTTACATCGTTCATAGATGTTAGACGTTTGTTCATTGCTTAAAGCTTACCCTTACTAAATACGACACCTTGTATATAACGCACTATGTCATATCATGAACAAGACTCTGTATAGGTAAACTTTCGATTTCTCTTCCCGCTCGTATCGATTTTATTTCTTTCTTTCGCATTTTAATTATTCACCTTTTCTCTTTCTTTTTTTTTCTTTTTTTTTTTTGATTTTTTTCTTTCCTTTTTTCTTTCTCTTTTTAATAACAATCATCGTCGTTAACTGGTATTGTGTTTATAGTTTCGTAGATATTTTTTTAATGAAATAGAAATAATACAACTAGGAAATGGACGATGAATTTGTTTCTGGGTCACCGAATAACTTCTTTGATATCATCGAAAGTTCATTTAACAAAAGAAAGAGAAAGAGAGGAGTTTATAGTTTGGCTTTAAAACGTTAGATTTAATTACCCTTAGAATAGTTGCAGTGTCCTTCAACGGTAATTATGGGTTACGATTAGTTACGGGATTCTCTAACATGCCTTTCAATTACCCACCAGGAATCATGCATATTGATCTACGCTTCCTGCTTACCAGTCATCAAATTTACTTGTTTTTCTATACTGTGTGTTACTCGTTGCATTGAGATAGAGATAGGTAGATAGATAGAGATAGAGATAGAGAGAGAGAAAGAGAGAGAGAGATGGATAGGTAGAGAAATCGATTGGCAATCAGCGATTATTATCGACTAACGTTCGATGTAACCGAGCATAGTGGTTCGTCAAAGTTCGTTCTCTGATTTAATTAAATTTTACGTATGTCTAAGGAGAGGAAGAAGAAGGAAAAGAAGAAGAGAGAAATATATCGCGAGAAAGAGAGTAAAACGTTCGTTGACGAGTCGTAACTAGGTAGTAATACTTATAGAATACGGGGGCAAGAACTAACGATGTGAAAGTTTCTAACGTTAACTGTGTATCGTCTCTCTCTTTCTCTCTCTTTCTCTTTCTCTCTTTCTCTTTCTCTCTTTATCTCTCTCTCTCTCTTTCTGAGGTGAACACCAGTAAAATGATTTTATTATTATACGAACTCTCATATCTTAATGTATTCTAACGAGAGAAAAAAATTGGTCGTATATTTGTACGATCAAGAAAAAAAAAAGAATGTTATTTCTAATATCAACCGATCGAAAATGTTATCATAAGTCGAATGAAAAATTTGATTATATATTTATAGAATTTACAAAAAAAAAGATTAACGAACGAAAAAAATCGATCATTTATAATATACAGTCCTATAAGACAATTACTTTCTATATCGATCTATCCAAAAAAAGGATTACAAATTGAACGAAAAAAATCGATCATTTATTTATACGATCCAATAAAAAATAAAAGTTATTTGACATATATCAACCGATCGGAAATATTATTAGAAGTACGATGTTAGTTTTATTATAAATAATAAATTGTTTTCTTCACGCGGATAGATAGATACCTACATACTTTAGATAGATAAAAATTAATAAGACGATATATACCTATCTATCTATCTACCTACCTATCTACCTATGTATAATTAGTAACAAGGAGTTAGAGGTATCCTATGAATCGCAGTTTCGTTGTTGAAGAAGTCGACCTCGATTAAACCGAAACGAGTTATCTCGTGTTCGCTAAGATGAAATTAATCTGCCTAAGGGACTATGTCCATTAGTTACAGAACGATATCGTAGCATGGATGAAGGCAATAATATAATCGGATAATCGAAAAAAAGAAGGAGAAGGTAATCTCTCTCTCGAAGAAGAAGAAGAAGAAGAAGAAAAATAAGAAGAAAAAGAAGAAGAAGAAGAATTAGAAGAAGAAGAAGCAACGATGACCCGTTGACTCATCCTGTAAACTCGATTTATCGCCTTCCTGGAGTATTCATCGTCTCACTGACTTCTTCATGAATATTTATCAACCGATGCAAAACAATTTCTTGATTTTTCTTTTTTCCCCCCACCCTTTTTTTTGATTTTCTCTGCTTCTTCTTCTTCTTCTTCTTCTTTTGCTCCTACTATTCTTTTTTATTTATTTTTGTATTTATTTCGTTTACATATATTCTTCCTTCGTCATCGGAAAGTTAACGCGAAAGTATGTATTTATAAAATATATCTTTCCGACACACATAAATCTCAAAGAAGAATCGGCAAGTAATTCGGCCATTAAATTCGTTTCTCGCGTTTGTCGCGATCACGATTTGTTCGACTTGGAGAGAGAAGAAAAAAAGAAAAGAAAATGGAAAGAAAAGAAAGAAAGAAAGAAAAAAAAAAGAAAAAGAAAAGGAAGAAAAAAAAAGGAAAAAAGAAATGAAAAAAAAAAAATATGCGAGAGCGAGAAAGCAGATTAACGAGCTCGTTCGACCGATAGTTCGATATAAAACGCCGATCATTCGGTAAGATAGTTGTTTCAAAAACAATTATGCTAAAACTTCGTATGAAGAATTTTATTAAGAATGTTCTAACATATCTCTCTCTCTCTCTCTCGCTATATATATATATATATATATATATATATATATATATATTCATAGATATAAGTAGATAGATGAATAGATAGACAGATACGTTTAGTTATTCGTTCTAAGAGACGTTTCATATTTTCCTTAACGTTTCGAGAAGAGTCTAAGTCGATCGTAAAATACGAATAAAAGTGAGCGTCTCGTATCGACTATAATCCTCATTTAATTTCTTTCTCTCGTTGACTAGAGAGAACGATCTCATTAAAATTGTTATTTCGAAAAGGATCGCACTAGTTTTTCTCTCTTGGCTATAAATATTTAAGGATATTATCGATTTCAATACCGCGTGGATACTTTGGAAGAAAGTTTAGTTCGATTCATATGAAATAAATCTAGTGATAAATTTTTTAAGTGAGTAAAAAAAAAAAAAAGAAAAAGATTTAGCAAAAAAGAGAATAGTTAGAGATTATATTCCAAATTGGATTAGAATGGTAATGTCTATTTTCTTTTTTTTTTTTTTTTTTTTTTTTTTTTTAAAGATAACGAGGAATTAAATGTCAACGAATGAATGCGTTGTGAAAGTTCAACTCGTTATTATTAATCGCATCATGAATTACTATCATAACATTAGCTTCTGATTTAAATTTATATTTTAAACAAAACAAACCAAAAAAAGAAGAAAAAGAAAAAAAAGAAAGAAAAAAAGAAAGAAGTTATAGAGAATAATAATTAAACTCCGATCGTAATGGTATGATATCGATGCAGTAACAATACAGTAGACAAAACGGTAGAAATAAACGATAAGGTATAACTCAATGAATTTGTCATAGAATATTTAGATACTATTAACATAAACAGAAATCATTGCGTAGGTAGGAACTCAGAGATTGTGCTAGCAGTATATTGGCTATCATCGTATGAAGTCGTAACGCATACCATTACACGTGTAAGATCACACGAATAGAAACAGGAACGTGAATACTCGTCTCGTTCGATCCCTCGCGACGAGTTTCTAGGCCAACAAGCTCGGCCTACGCCAAGAGGTGCGATCTCGTTTGTATTTTATTTTATTTTAGCCTTTTTTGCCCCCATCTCTCTTTCTCTCTCTCTCTTTTTTATTTCATTTCATTATTTTTATTTTTATTTTTATTTTCATTTTTTTTATTTCTCTCTACTTCTTCTCCTTCTTCTTCTTCTTCTTCTTCTTCTTCTTCTTCTTCTTCTTCTTCTTCTTCTTCTTCTTCTTCTCGATTAAAATCCGATATAGGCTGATAACTGTAACTCGGCTCGTTGCTACCAACGAAGAAACGTCGCAATATGGCCGAGAACGTCGACTTCGTTTGATCGAGTTTAGCAAAAAAAAGTTGGAAGGAACCGTTCGGTAAGAAGAATCTTTTCTCTCAAAGCTGGCCAACGTCATTTTTGCTGCTTCTCTTTCCTTGATGCGGTTCAATGCATACCCCATCGTATAAACCAAGTTTCATCTTTCTTTGGAAGAAACGAACGTCCGTCAATTTTTGTATAATATCATTTTATTATTGTTCTACTTGATCGTACGCGAGGAGACGGAGAAAAGATCAAAAGGATAAGACGAGAGAAAAAAATAAAAGATACGTCCATCACTGTCGTTAACTCGATCATTATTATTATTTAATTCTAATCATTTCTCTCTGTTCTTTTTTCCATATAGAATGGATCATAAAGTGAGAGAAAAAGAAGTGAATGTAGCGTTGCTAATCTTTAATAATATTTTTTTATTTTTTCTTTATCGTTTCTTTCTTTCTTTTTTTTTTTTTTTTAATCGAGAATTCTCTCCTCTCCACGAAATAATTTTAATTCAAATATTTCAATAATTTCCATGCTGAGGTATTATAAGATTAGATTCTAATGATAAGCTATAGATATATATCATATTGCCCTACCCTTTATGCATAAAACCTGTACCTAGTTCTTAATGCGAATTAGAATGACGACTACGACGACTATGACGACTATAACGACTATGACGACGACGACGACGACGACGACGACGACGACAACGACGATTATGACTATGACGACGAATGTATTATCATTACGGCACTCTTTATAAGTCTGTCATTATAAAACCGTCTGGTTCGATCGAGTTTGAATATAGGTTAAATCTAAGTATTTTACAGTGAAATATTGATTATTATCTTTAAACGATTGCACAATATCCCGGAGTAGAAAACCAGCTCTTACGTGGCATCTAGAAATGACGTTATACACCAGTTATAATTATTATTTTTTTTTCCTTCTCACGTTTTATATTATACTAATTCTATAAGAAGAAAAAAAAAGAAAGAAAGAAAGAAAGAAAGAAAGAAAAGTAAAGAAAAAGGAAGCGATATGATACATACTGCATTTTTCTGTTATTTGAATTTATTATTGGTAAATATAAATCGCATTTTAAGGATCTCTACGATAACAAAAAATTCACATAATTAATATTAATTTTATAATCTATATTTTATAATTGGGTAAAATTAAAAAGGGCTTATTTATTAATTGATTGATTTATTTATGGGATCGTTGTTGCAATTTTTTCATTTCCTTTTTCATTTTTTTTTCTTTTTTCTTATTATATTTTTTCCTTTTAGAAATTCTTTCCTTTTCTTTTTTCTTATTACGAATCGTTTGAAAAGAATCGTCCGAGGTAAAAGAAGAAACAGAACTTACAGCTCTCTCTCTCTCTCTCTCTCCCTCTTTTTCCTTCGTATTACGTCGGCAAAACCATGGAAATTTCCAGTTTGTTCAGTGATGCGAAACCGTAACGCGATTCAGGTGCGTACATGCCGGCGGTTAGGTCATTTGAAAATTCACGAAAGGTCGCTAATCCGGCTACGTTAATTGAATGATACTACTACTACCACTATCCACTAGTATGTATTAACAAATCTATCTGTCTATTTATGTGTGTGTGTGTGTGTGTGTACGTATAAAATATATTTATACGAATAGGGTAATATTAAGCTAGTATTTTACTCTTTTAACATTTATGGAAAATATTTAAAAGCCCGGCAGCAATACTAACGTTATCGTATTAGCTATCTCGTTAATTTACTTTATAGCAGTACATTCTTGCTTTTTATATGTCACAAATTAAGAGTAACCGATGAAAATGTGGTAATAATCAAAGTGATTATACGTTTTTCTCTTATTTTTTTCTTCCCTTTTTTTTTTATTTTTATTTACTTCTTACTTAATTTTTTATTTTTATTTTTATTTATATCTGTATTTATATTCTCGTAAATTGGATGGATCGCGATAAGTCACATGTTTTTTTTTAATAGTAAAAAAAGGTGATTTTAATTTTTATATAATTTCTAATCTTTTTTATTAATGATAAACAAAGACAGAAAGAAAGAGATAGAAAGAGAAAAAAGAATTTTATAATAACGAATAACATTTCCTGGCAAAAATCACCAGGAATTTCCCTTCCATTAACACTCGCGGAATTTCGTGTTCACGTCGTTGCGTCCCCGTAGAAATCGAGATGAAGGTCGGATGGGAAATTAATTTCGGCAGTTTGGTTGCGTATCTACGTTCGAGAACTGGGTCGCGTAACGGTGAAATTCGTGTCGGCACGAAAATCCACTTATATCGCCGTCGACGAGAAAAAAAATAAAAAAAAAAAGAAACAAGAAAGAAAAGAAAAAAAAATAAAAAAAGGAGGGGGAGGAGGAAGAGGAGGAAGAGGAGGAGATGGAGGAACTTCCGATATTCTTAAGAAGAAAGAAAAAGTTAATCGATGCATCTTCGAGATAGAGTAAGAGAAAAAAATGAATCATTCAACAAACTTTGTTAATCTGAGTTAATTATTTACTTTTTTCTCTATAGAAAATGTCGTTAAAAATTCGTGAATTTTATAAAACTTTCTTTTTTTTCTATTCCTAAAAATCACACGATTGTATTTAGATATCTTTAAAATTTTTTTTATTTTTCTTTCGTTTTCTTGGGTCATAAAATTTATTCTTGTTTAGGATCCACGATCGATTATATATATATATATATATATATATATATATATATATATATATATATATCAGATCATAATTAACGAACGAAATCAGTAAATAAAATAGTGTTCTTCTGTTTTATGTTTATCTTTCTTTTTTTTAATTTTTAGAAGATCATTTCGAAAGCGAAGAGGTGACCTTCCATTTGGGAGGTCAGAGTACGAGGAATCGAACGTGTTCAGATCGAACGGTATACACATATATACACGTGTGTGTATGTGTATATGTGTGTGTATGTGTGAAGAGAAAGTGAAGTCCGAGAACTTTACTCGGTAATTGAGTTGCGTGAGATAATGTTTAATCACGGCGATTAAAGTAATGAACGGTGGCAGACGTTTGGATCCGCGTCGTCCGTCTATCTTGGATATCATGAAAATTATTAGGACGTTCGATTAGAGAACCCAAGATAAATTAGAATAATCGAATTTAGAGTTAAAGAATTACAACGAATTAAAGTGTTTTACTAAATTATTGAGGTAGATATTATTGAGGTCGATAATCGTACGACGTTATCGATTTCTAAGTTCGAAATGAATGATCCTTTTCGTGATATTCTCTTACGAAATGACATAAAATGAAACGAACGAAGGAACGAACGAAGGAACGAACGAACGAACGAACGAATGAACGAACGAATTAAAGAACGAACGAGAACGAGAACGATCTCGTAATTCTTAAGAAAATTTTAACGATCGAGGTTTCGTCCCGTTTACGTTGCATCCCGTTTTGCAAAGACTGTTACGAAAAACGATGACAATATTTATTACCTTCTTTGCGTAATTAGACAGATATGATGGCGAATGAACTGGTTCGAGTGATAGGTAAGTATAGTTCAACACCATTTACCGTGATAAACGATAGTTATCTAATTTATTCGTTTCCTCGAAATATATATATATATATAAGATTAAGTATCTTTTACGTGTATTTACTACATAAAAGTTTAAGTTAAAATCGAGCGCACAGACATACACGAACAGACACATATAGAAACAGAAATGAAGATCTTTATAAAGTCTTCGAGTTATGTCCTTCTTATGCTACGCAATAATTTCTCTTTCTCTCTCCCTCTCTCTATCTTTGCCTCCCACTCTCTCTCTCTCTCTCTCTCTTTCTTTCTCTCTCTCTCTTTCTCTTTCTCTTTTCTTCTCGAACTAGAATCGTTCCCACCGTAATGCATTTTTCTTAGACGATTGGCACCAATCGGTACCAATTGATCTCACGGCGACTGACTGACGAAACACACCGAGAGACAGGAGTCGCCATTTCGACACATTATTTTTATTTCCAGTTTTAAATCGAATCGGCATGGACTCTAGCTAATTCTATTGCCATAGAATAGGTGTACGAACTAGGAATAACAATAACATTGATATCCTCTACGAGTATAGGAATCGTGTTCTAGAAAAAAGTAAGAAGTGAGAATGAGATAGAAAAAGAAGAAGAAGGTGCGTTTGAATTTATCTGGTATCGAAATTACCGAGGTCACAACTTTCCTATTTCAATTGTAGCAATATATAAGTATCGCGTTAACTCAATCGCTTTTACATTTAATAATATGTTAACGATCGTTGAATCGTTATAAATTAACTCCAATTGGAATAATCACGTTCGCCGATCTTTTTCTTAAATATATTTCATGTTTCCATAATATCCGAGAATATATTATAATTAAAATTTCATCAATATTAATATCGTTTTAATACTTTTATTTAATCATTAATCTCCTTTTGATATCAATCGATCTTTTATAGTATAGGCAATTAATGTTTTTATGAATCGATTAAATCCGATTGATATTTTTCACGATATCGTATTAATGAATAATAATAAAATGAATTGGCATTTAATATTTGCTACGGATTATCTTAGATAAAACTTTTGAAATCCATCAGTCGTCTTCGTATCTTTGTAACTGACAACTCGCATAGCTTCTCTCTATCTCTCTCTTTTATATTTCAAAGAAGTTATAGTCGATCTTATTCTAACTGTAACGTGTAACGTCGTAACTTGTTAGATATCGTCTAGACCGGCACATTCCGACACTTTCGTTAGAAGTATATTTAAATCGAGTCAGCCACCCACCGAGGAACGAACAAGCATGACGAGAGTAAAGTCGAGAAAGAGAAAGAGAGAGAGAGAGAGAGAGAGAGAGAGATCGGCAAAAGAAATCAGTTATCGAGAAGAGTGATAGGTTGGCCTCGGTATCTAATACATAGCAAGCTGATAGATATGCTTTTAGCCTATTTGATCGTGGGCAACCGACGGAAACGAGACGACGAACGACACGACCTCGACTAAACTCCATCATCATCATCATCGGCATCATCATCATCGTCGTCATCATCATCATCATCATCATCATCATCATCATCATCATTATCATCATCATCATCTTCGTCATCATCATCATCATCATCATCATCATCATCTTCAACCTCTAACTCCTCTTTCTTCTCCTCGTCGTAGTCTCGGTCGGTCCCGAAGCAAGTTGCGCAAGCAAGAACCGTGTTCGAGTATACAAAAGAGCGAGCGAACGAGCAAGAAAGAAAAAAGAGAGAGAGAGAGAGAGAGAGAGAGAGAGAGAGAGAGAGAGATAAAGAGAGAAAGAAATATATATACTAGAAGTATCCGTACGCCTACATCGCCCGGAGCTGTCATGAGCCTCTCATACCAGTTACAGGCCATGCTAGTAGAACCATGCCTGAGCCGAGCCCGGATCGCGGTTGCTCCAACAACGTGGCACCATCGTCGTAGTCGGTGTTGAGGGCTTGGCACACAGCCGTTGGCTCAACCAATCGAGACTGGCAAGGAGCAAGAAGTGCTTTTATGCACTTCTCTCCTCTCGACGACGAGCGCCTTCCCTTCCTTCCTACCTCTCTCCCCTACTCCCTTCTTTCCCTTGCCCCCACCCCCATCCATCCTCCCTCCTTTCCTCCCTCCTTGCATACATACCCCGCCGTCTGCTTTTTTTCCATGTGTTTTTTCTCCTCTCCGTATTTCTTTTTTTCTCTCTTTTTTTTTTTTTTTTTTTTTTACGATAGAGTAGAGATAAACTTCATAGGTACACGTGTAAAGGGAGTCAGCCCCTTACGAGGAAAGCTTTTCAACGTTCGTTTCTTTCTATCTTTCTTTTTGCTTTTTCTTTCTCTTTTCTTTTTCTTCTTTTCTTCATTTTTTTTCTTTCTCTCTTTCTTTATTATTTTTTTTTATACATATGTATATATATATGTGTATATAGACAATTTTATTTGCTTCTCGCTCTTCTTCTCTTTTTTCTGTTTCTTTCATTTTTTCTTTTCGACCGAACGAAATCAGAATCAAGAGAGTTTGAGGCGATATGGCTAAAGATCGAATCGTTGTCACCGGGTGTCGAATTGGTTCTCGGAATATTTTTATTGGGAATTAAAATGATAAGCGAGGGAAAAAGAGTGGGAAAGAAGGAAGAGAAGGAAAGAAAATCTCGAAAGGTTGTCAAGCAAGGCAAAGTATAAAGTTGGTTGGTTGGTTAAATTATACCTAGCTAGAGTCGTCGTTACGGAGGGCTTGGCAAGGAGTCGTTTCACGAGCTACCACCATAACTAGGTTCCTCGGCTCCTTGGTCTCTCCGCATAGCGTAGTGCAACAGATAGATACGGATGTAGGTATATACGGGCGTGAATATAGCAGAGAGAGAGAGAGAGAGAGAGAGAGAGAGAGAGAGAGACAGAGAGAGAGAGACAGAGAGAGAGAGAGACCAACAACTACTACTACTACTAGTACTATTACTACTACTACTATTACTATTACCGACACTTACACTCTCTTCAACCGTAATGCATTTGCCTGCAACAAGGACTTAGATGAGAAAGACAGACAGAGAGAGAGAGAGAGAGAGAGAGAGAGAGAGAAGGATATAGTAAACGCTTAGCTTTGTGTTATCAATCGTCGTAGCGGTAGACTGTTAAAAGGACAGTCTACGTTCTACGAAACTAGTGCGGTGATTTAATCATTATCGGCAATCTAGCAAGCCGCAAAAAGAAAAATCTAGGTCAGACGCGCTAAGGACCGTGCATTCGCAGGACTCTCTCGTTGCGTTTTCTCGTTGCGGCTGTTTAAACGTTTTCTATTCGATAACCTTTTTTTTTCTTCTTTATGCTTTTTCTCTTTCCTTGTTTTCTTTTTTTCTTCTTCGATCCTTAGAAATTAATTTCACAATTTTGATCCCGTAACTAATTCACGTAACTTCGCGTTATTTTATATTAATTCTATTCGAACGCAAATTCGAACGTAAATCTTTGATATCGTATAGTTTCTTTTCCTTTTTTTTTCCTCTTCTTCCTTCAAATATATTATACTAATTATAAGTACGGACGAATCGATTATTCGTCAAGGAATTATGTTAATAATATCGAATATTTTATCGTCGTTATAAGTCATCAAAACGTATCGATCAATTTGTTACGCATCGTATAGATCGTATAGATTCTGTGTAAAGGTGTAATAAAGAAGAAGAAGAAAAAATAAGAAGAGAGAGAGAGAGAGAGACATACATAAAAAAAGAGAAAATAAAATAAAATAAACTAATGGATATATCTCATTTATCGCGTAATTAAATCTAACGAAATCCGGAAGAACATTCAGTAATTGCGTAAGAAATCATCTAAGACCATCTACGTCTCTTGGTCTATGTAAATCGAATGCGATCGGCGTAGTTTAGGCGCAGCATATCTCTCTACTCGTTGGAAAAGTCGGCGCGAAAGCTACGAGCCATTTACCGTTGCAAAATGCGATTAACCGATGCGCATGAACGTTTTCACCGGGACGTCATTTCTGGAGTAAACGATTTACCTATTCGTTCAAAGAATCGCCAGAAGCTATGACGAGTTTTAAGACATATGTAAAAATATCCATGTACTTACATAGACACGTTTAGAGTTTATGTTTATGTACTACATACGTACATACATACATATATGTATATGTAGGTATGTGTTTGTGTATATATGTTTATATATGTATGTATATGTGCGTGCGTGTATCTTGTAATATTACATTCTTCTTTAAAATATCGTTTTAATAATAATTCACGTTGATCATTCGTAGACGTACACAAACAAGTTGAATGAATTTATTCTTTTAGTTAGTTTCTTCGATTTTGATGAACTTTTTTGCTAATGAATTTTTCGTCGAAGAGCTAAGCGTCCGTGATTCCGCGTAAACAATTAGCATTTTAAATGAGTAGAATCTAGTCGGGCTGTAGCCAACTTCGTTCTTCTTTTACGTAGAATCATCGTAGTAGACGATGAAAGACGAGTGTAACGTCTCGCTCGTTGCTTCTACGACTATCTCATTCTTGCACATATAAAATATAACTAGAAAACTCATAAATTATTTTTCCTTCCGACATTCGGACATCGAATGTTTAAAAAGCGAGACGACCGCGGAACGATTTAACGTTTATCTTCGTGCACGATAAATCTTAAAATCGTTCTACAAAAGGATATCTTTCTTTGTTAGAGAATAAAAAAAAAATGTTTCTCATTAATTTCTTTCAGAACTAACCTGGATATAAAACTAAAAAGATGTAACACCTTAACGTTATTCCGGATAGTATCAGAATAATTTATATCGAATATAAAACGATGATAGACTTGTTTGAAATCGTACTTGTGGGAAATAAGTATTTAAGTGAAGATATAATATTATAATTGAAATAAAAAATAACAAAATATCATCACGCATCGTTCCAGGTTCGATAAGAGAAAAAAGAAAAGATACGTATATATCTTTCTACTTATATGATCAGTATTTTTTATTGATTGATAATAAGTATCTTTTTTAAACAAATGATCACTATATCCGAATATTTTGATCGGTATTTATAATAAAATATCAGTAGATAATATAAGTGATCGGTATAAATAATAAAATGTCAGGGTTTCCTCTGAATTTATTATAAATACCGCCCATCTATTTAAAATACAATATTCACAAATCAAATATTCACAAATATTTGTAATCAAAGTATTTAAGGTTTTTGTATTACATTATATTAATTATCGATATTTTATTTATAAACACAATACCGATATTTCTTTTAAAATATCCATTTAAAAAAATCCTTTTAAAAACATCGACCTAAAATAAACAAATATACTGATAAAGGCAACATTGATCATAAAACTGGTCAACTTTTTTGCGAGTACGGAAGTAATGTTTTATTAATAAAAAAAAAGAAGAAAAACGAACAAAGAAAACAGAAAAAAGACAAACCTAGAAAAAAAATCTAGAAGACCTACGAAGAAAGAACAAAAAAAAAACAAACCTGGAAATCTCGCGATAGGTAAAATCATTGAGAATATTGAAGGTTTTATAGACCGAGAAAAATGTTTAAGTAGGTAGATATCGACTCGAGCAGAAT
Organism: Vespula vulgaris; assembly: GCF_905475345.1. Lineage (NCBI taxonomy): Eukaryota > Metazoa > Arthropoda > Insecta > Hymenoptera > Vespidae > Vespula > Vespula vulgaris. The sequence goes on along the minus strand of NC_066599.1, from coordinate 2,602,457 downwards.
TTTGAACGTCCTTTCGTAGACGAACTTTAAACCGGTGACGTTCGCACGCTAAGTGGAAGATATACGAGCAATTTCCATCCTGGGGATTTTACGATGTACTATGGAGGATAACCGTCCGCGGTGGTCTTTCGTAATCTACGTTTAGGGAAACTCCGTGGTTCAAGAAGTATACCTTGGAATATACGGCTCGAGAGTAAGTAGGTATACCTATGGAAAGAATTATATGGCCCGTCGTGTTCGTTGAGCCACGCATTAAAGTCCCCACCGTCTACTCGCGGCTTTCATTCAGAGTTCTCGCTCTCCGACAAGAACGACAACGACGACTACACGACTAAGAGAAGACTACGAGAAGAGTTAGCACGCAGCTCGATATAACTGTAATTCTTTGCAATTATGACTAACCGACGAATGAAAAATTTGTAGTTCTTATATGCGAAGGTAACGAATGATTTTACATATCGGTATACACGAATATATACACACACACATTATACTTCTTTATCATTCGGTCGAACCTTCATCGTCGATTCATGAGATTTTCTTTTATTAGATATTAAAGTTTTTTCTTTCAATTGTGATTTATTTAATATTCTTTTCGATTTTTTCTTTTTCTTTTTTCTTTTTTTCTTTTCAAGAACGATTAAATCGCTGATTTAATGAATGAAAAATGTTCAATTTGTACGAACATTTTCGTTTGATCAAAGTTTTATCATCGATTTATGAGTTTTTTATTATTAATTATTAAACATAATTTCAGATTTATACATTCCTTTTCTGAGAACGATAGAATCACGAATATATCTTTCTAATTATTTTAAAATTAGACGTATGAAAGATTCCCAATTTGCCTGAGAGAACATGATGAAGAACATGATTTTTCAAAGAGTCGAACTTTTGATTTAATCGATTCCCGATTATTCTTTCGTTTATTATTAAACTTGTTTCGAAATTTATAATTTCTTTTTCGTCTTTCTAAAAGTTACGATGAGAGCAGGTGAATTTTCGTGCGTATGTTGCTTATTATTTTAAATTAAGGAAAAAAGAAAAAAAAAAAGTAAGAAGATACATTAAAAGCGATACCACAAAGAGAATATATGTAGGTTACTTTCTTATACGAGTGAAATATGAAAATGAGTTAATTGTCAACAGGTTTGCAGAATATATATATATATATATATATATATATATATATATATATATATATATATATAGTAGTATGATACGAGTATATTCTTGTGCGCATCCAATACAGTACAGTACATATATTAAGATAACATTATTAAGCAGCCAATGAAATATGTCTCGTGCCACTTATATCGGTGAATAAACGAAATTGATGATGATAAAAAAAAATATATATATCTATTTATTTATATATGTCTGTGTACAAGTAAGGAGGTCTCACGTGGTCGCGACGTTGTAAGAACTCGTAAGTACATACGTCTGGTATATCAGTGAATTAGTGCATCGAATAATACTTACTAGTTGCGCAATTAACGGGGGTGGCTGTATGAATTACACCTTGGCTCGTAAATGGCAGAAGGCGGTCAAGCGATAAATTGATTGCGTCAGTTTAGAAATGAAATTTGACAGTTATAACAGAGGTTCGATACACACACGCACATATATATATATATATATGTGTGTGTGTATATATACATAGAAAAAGGAAAGAAAGAAAGAGAGAAAAAGAGAGAGTGAGAGAGAGAAATCAATGCCAATAAAATAAACGAAGGAATCTCGTTGTGAACAACTCTCTCGAGACACTTACATAAGAATAATAATAATTCGATCAAGTGTTACGACAATGGACTCCGAGAGATCCGTATGTTGAAATAATTAAGATATAAATCTAGTTTAAACGATCTAACCTAGGTAAGATCGATCTGTAGATCTTTTATGATTTACTTTGTGATTTATCATTATTTATCTCGAAAGAGTTTTCGATCGAACATTGATAAATAAATAGATAGATAGATAGATAGATAGATAGATTATTACATGCCGATAAAACTTTATCCGATGAATACCGTCAATGAGATATTTTTTAAAAATGTTTTTAAAGAAACGCTTTAATTACCGTTACAATCTCACTATAGTGATATAATGCTCGTAAATTCGATACCGATCCTCGTATTAAAGCCTGCACCTGCTTGCTCTGAGAATCAGTTCCGTTGTCCTCCTGACCGAATATCAAATTTTATTCTCTTGTAAGCTATAAAGTGATATAATTCTTTAACAGGTTATTAAAAATTTCTTTTACTGTTCTTATTCGCACAAATATTACAATATAATTAACAACGTATATATGCATATATAACATATATATACATATTATTCATATAAACATATGAATATGTATGATATATCATTTACTAAATTTAGTAAATTTATTAAAATTAACAATGACATATATATATATATATATATATATATATATATCTAGGTACACGAATGATTAATGGGGGTAAAATCTCTACACATTCATCCTCTCATATCTATATAATTTTTCACGTGAAACTACCACGACATACTTTTCAGGGAAATCTTCAAGTGATTACATGGAAACGTGATCCCTTTTACGAATCTCTACTGATTTTATAGAAATATATATACACACACACACATATATATATATATATATATATATATAGAAATAAATATACATATATATACACACATGAATCTACATGTGTAAGTAAAAAGGAAACGTCATCGAACGTTTTCTAACGAGTTACTTCTTTCTCTCTCTCTCTCTTTCCATCTATATCTCCCCATCTCTTTATTTATCTATCCATCTATCTATTCCATAGCAAAAGCGGCGAACTAAACGTATAACGTCATTCCGTCCTCGTTAATTCTCGTGTGCTCTCGTAATACGTAATATGTCTCGCCTATACGGCTTTGGTGGTTAAGGTTTTGCCCGAGAGGCATATGGCGTTAGTGGTCAGAAAAACTCGTCGAAACATTTCGCCGATGTCCTTGCGTCTTGAGGGTCTGGGCTTGTCTTTCTCTCTTTCTCTCTTTCTCTCTCTCACTATCTTTCTCTCTCTTTCTCTCTCTCTCTCTCTGTCTTTCTGTTTCTCTCTTTGTCTCTCTCCCTTTCTTTCTCTTTCGTAAAACTGGGTCAGCCACTGGAAATAAGATTCGCTCTCACGTAATTAAAGACACCGCGGAAGCTCGCATCGGGACTCGAATTACTTTGGTTCTCTCTCGCTCTGTCTCTCCTTCTCTTTCTCTTTCTTTCTCTCTTTGTGACTTTAAACAAGTGACCTGACAGTTTTCAAACTCGAAACATTGAATCTATTCTCATGTACGCAAAAGATCTATCGCAAATCGTTGAATTTGTTCTATACACGTATATATATAGCCTATATATATGTATACATGTAAGTATATATATGTAGGTATATATTAAATTCACTCAACATATATATATATATATATATATATATATATATATATATATATCTTTCTCTGTGGACTCTTTGTTTCGTACAAATCGATCTCAAGAGACCCGATTCATGTTATCGATCTACTTGAACCCCTGTTCGATCTGTTGTACGGTTAAAACGATTTCCCACGTAAAGAGAATGTAACTCCGTTCTGTCCTCGTTGCAACAACAACCAACTAAGTATCCATTTTTATATATAATATATACACATACACGTATACACGCACATATATGTACCTATATATTTTTTGTCTTCTTTTACCCTTTTATTTTTATTTTATTCCTCTTTTTTTTTATAATTCAGAACAAGTATCCATCCGATCCGAGAGAAAGACAGAAAAAGATAGACATAGACACAAGACACTCCGTGTCTCCTACGTGATAACTGAATTAATCACTATCTTAATCGACGATATATAAACTACACAGAGATCGGCCGATTAGCCTGGCTTGAACTATCTCGACGAGAAGAGAACGAGCGCGAGCATAAGCCGGTGTCACGATAGTTAGTTAAATAGCGGCTCTATCGAGTCGCCAACTCTTGCTCGATTCCGCTTCATTGGACAGGTATTAAATGACTTTTTATTTTTTATGCTGCATCGCTGTCGAAACATTGAGAGTTCAAAGGGTACCGTATAAATAAAATCTATGGCGACGAGAGAATCGTGTTACCAAGACCAGATCGCACCATCTTATGAAGTATAAGATAGTTACTGTCACAACCAGATAATCAATAATTAATTTGTTCGTAATTTTTTATATAGATTTTATAGTGCTATATTTACTGATGGGGAAAAAAGAATTAATTATTTTTTTTTTGCATTCGTCATTTGCTTCTTTTCTTTTTTTCTTTTTTTATCTAATCGACATTATTTATCATTATTATTTGCATTGCCATTATTATTATTATTATTATTATTACTATTATTATTGTTTACCAATATCAATTATCATGATTATATCATTTGATCATTAACCGCAGACATCGTATCGCGTTGTTATATTAAATTTTCTTTCTTTTCCTTTCTTTTCTTTTCAATCTTCTTTTCTTTCTTTCTTTCTTTTTTTATTCTTTTAACTCGCATCGAAATCATTGTCTCACAATCGCAATCAATGTTATTAACCGAATTTCAATCATTCTAAGAATCTTTTCGTAGACACACCGTGAATCATTCGTTGGTAAGGACACAAACCATAACCATCACAAAGGCAGCACGTTCGCCGAGTAGAGTACTTAGGTACCTGGGGCTGTTGCACAAGCAACAATTTAGAATCGCCATTGCTGCAAGAACTTTGCGGATACACCTATAAACGATTTGAACGTTGGTAGGTACACGCCTGGAGAGAGAGAGAGAGAGAGAGAGAGAGAGAGAGAGAGAGAGAGAGAGAGAGAGTGCAAAAAAGAAAAAAAAAGAAAAAGAAAAGAAAAGAGGAAGAAAGCTAAGGAGATTGTTCGAAAAAAAAGAAAAAGAAAAGCAAGAAAATATTATTTCTCCAATTCCCTTCGAGTAAAATTATCCGCGACTTTGGATTGATTAATTTCTAATACCTTTCATTGTTTTTTCCCCCCTTGCTTACTTTCTTACAATATTATTACGCGAAAATTTTTCAATTATTCGTCACGCTTGTTAACTCATCGTTATCGTTGTTATAATAAAGAAACAAAAAAAAAAAAAAAACAAAAAAAAGAGAAAGAAAAAAAGAAAGAAAGAAAGAAAAGATGAAAAGATCAACGAAATTTTCGACCACAATCGACATGACGTTATTTCTTTCTCTCCATTTTTTTTTTCTTCTTTTCTTTTCCTATAACTGTGATTGTTATATAAAATTTCAGATATTTATCATAGTTACTTGTTACCGCTTTCGCGTGATATAACTTCACGTCAATATTAATAATAATAATAATAATAACAATAATAACAACAACAACAATAACAATAATAATAATAATAATAATAATAATAATAATAATTTTATTATTATTATTATTATTATTATTATTATTATTACTATATAGTAAAAAAGAAAAATGTCGAAAAAAATTGATGAAAAATCATACAACCGTTTCCTTACTGGAAAGATACGAATCTAATCTAAAGAGATCTTACATATGTTATCGTAATTCAAAGTTCTCTAGGTCAGTATATCCAGTCTCTCCTCGTTTCATCCTTCATTTCTATAATAGTCCAGATCGGTTTGGTCTCTCTCTCTCTCTCTCTCTCTCTCTCTCTCTCTTTCTCTTTCTATCTGTCTATCTCTCTTTCTGTCTTCTACTCTACTCTCTTAGAATACCGTCGAACTCGGTAGAAAGAGGATCGTTGCCGAGGAAGAGAATTTCTCTCGGCGGTTGCAAAGCTGCCCTCGGCTATGCGAGATCGCTTCTGCAATCGTGGCTGCTGAGTGCGCGCGCGCGCGCGAACGTCTACGAAGCTGTCTATATATAGGGTGACGCGTTTTGGCACGATTCGTGAGAAAATAAAAGAAGTGCAACAAACCGGACGATAATTATAATCGAAAGGTCTTTCGTTTCTTTTTCTTTTTCTTTTCCTGTCTTCTTTCTTTTTTACTATAATTATTATTTTTATTTTTATTTCTTTTTACTTATTGATTTATTATTATTATTATTGTTATTATTATTATTATTATTATTATTATTATTATTATTATTATTATTATTATCATTACTTATTTTCTCAATTTCCTTTTTCTCTTATTTTTCTTCTCGTACGACCCAATCGTATTTAAAGTTCATGCAAGTTGTTTAATAATTTCTTTCTTTTTTTTTTTTTATAATTGAGAGATATTTATCATTGGACATTTACGATTTCGTTTAAATCAAACGCGTGTTTAAAGTCATCCTAAAGGTAGGAATATTTTTTTCCTCGTAAAAAAAAGTCAACAGAAGTAATAAAATCGTGTAATCCATCTTAAGCGTACGATCGTCGGTTTGCCTTTCTTTCTTCCTTTTCTTTTTTTCTGTTTCTTTTTCTTTTTTTTTTCTTCTTCTTCTTCAAACTCTTTAAATAACTGTTTGATACGAGAGCGATCGTTCTTCTAAAGAGGTCAGCATGATATTTTTACGAGCAGAAGAGATGCTTAACTGTCCAATCGAGTTTACATATATAAATACATCGATATGAATTATTAATCGAAATTAATAAAATTCTCTATTATAATTATATGAAACAAAATGCTTTTTCCTATAGTTTCATTGAATAGAAAGAAAAAGAAGAGAAAAAAAATAGAGCTATCCATATCATTATATATATATATATATATATATATATATATATATATATATATATATACATACATATTTTAATTTTATCAAAATATTGTTGATGATTATATCGTTTATCTTACAACTAAATGTTGTTAAAAAAAGAAAAACAAGAAAGTAAATAAATAAAAATACAAAAATTAAAGAAAAATAATTCTTGGAGGTTTAAAAGTAATGGCTTAATGTTGATCAAATCACTTAACACCTCGTATAAAAGGAACAAGTTTCTCTAACGAACCCGTACATACAAGATTCTCTCTACGTCTATCTAGTCTATACTAAATAAGGCGGAGAAACGGCGTCAATTTGAGATATTCTTAGTGAGTAACCCCTTTGCAAGAGAGAAGAGTACTCTGTACGAGTAGGTACATGTAGTACTACCTTAGATCTCTCAGCAAGAATATGACCGCTCACAAAGGATTCCCTCAAGAGCCTATCGGCCGATTTGCCTCGGTTGCGCAACGTTCTAGCTGAGAACAACCCACGCGCTAACCTGGAAGGATAATGTTGGTAAAGTGCAACGAGAGGACGAAAGAATCTTACCAACTATGCGAGTGTATTACGATCTTAACAACAAAAAAAAAAAAGAAAAAAGAAAAAAAAAGAAATAAACGAGTCGATCATTTCAGAAATTTCAAAATAGCATCTGCTACTTAATTCGAAAACAATTTTGTTCATTTTCGTTGTACAACTTTCGTTCGTTTCTTTCGTTTTCTTTTTTCTTTCTTTTTTTATCTTTTACCATAGATCTTCATTTAATCGTTATTACACGTTCGATGTTCGAATAATATTCAGAGAATTTGTAATGATTCGAGAATACTTTTGCTTTTTTTTTTCCTTCTTACACGAATCTTGATTTTCTTTTTATTACTTTCGATAATTTCTTTCGACGATATTCAAAGTATTATATTCGCAATGATTCCGAAATAACTTTGTTATTTTTTCGATATCTTTTTTCTCCTTTTTTTTCTCATTCTTTTTATTTACGTAAATCTTTCTCTTCGATTTTATTATCTCTAATAATTTGTTGGAAAACGATTAAACGATTACGTCCCTTCTTTTTAGAATTATTTTTCTTCCTTTCATTTCTAAACAAATCTTTATTTAAATTTAATCTAGTTAGTACTATAATATCTTCAGAGATATCCTTGTGACGAGTTCTAGAACGATATACATACATTTATAATATCCTTGTCCGCCCGAAGAAAGATAGTTTAGAGATCGTTTCCTGTCAAGGACGTACGCTCTCATTGTACTGTAAAATACCGATTGCGCGAACGAGTTTAGAATGATTTGGTTGTCTTTAGCGCGTAACGGAGGCCATTGTATTCGTGAAGAAAGAAAGAAAGAAAGATAATATACATTCAAGTATTAAGATCCAAGCTAATTCGTTGAAGGATTCATTGTATCCTTGAGTATTATTTGTTCGTAATAAATTTTCGGACGGTGAGTTTTAAAAGCAAGGACGATTCTAAGGCAAAACCTTCGTGATTTTATTATACTGAGATAATTGCTAAGGAACAATGACGTAGAAATCGTATATGGTTCGATGACGATGCTTAAAGAGATTTGTTATCATTTATCGAGTCAGAGTGTTGGAAGGGAGTATTACATACACGCGTATATACATCAGTGTATATATATATATATATGTGTGTATGTAAGATCGGTGTGCAGTTTTGTGATTGCATAACTTAAATGGACGAACCCACGCTCGAGCAGAGATCTTCAGGAACGGATAATACGACGTATATGAGAGAAGTATATGCCAACGAGAATATATCGGGGATTAATTATCGTCGAAAATGAAGTCTCCCTAAAGTAAAAGGTTATATATACTTTTACTTCATGTATATGGGTCATTCGGAAATCAACACTTCGTGACAAGAGAGAAAAAATAAGAAAGAGAAAAAGGATGTAACGTTTGGTACGTAACGATTCACGTTAAAATAAAAAAGGATAGGCGTATGCAAAGATATTTATTATATTTGTCCGAGAGACACTAAAATAATCAAAGATCTATCTTGTGATAAAAAGTAGGAAAGAAAAAAGGAAAATTTTATGAGTTATTTAGAAATCCGTGGTTAATTTCGAGATATGAGAAAGAAAAAAAAAGTTAGATAAGTAAATAAAAAAAGAATTGATATCATTTAATATGTATCGGTAAAAATTGAAATGAAAAGGTTCACGTATATAAAAAAAATATGTATATATATATATATATATGTGTGTGTGAGAAACTCGGAAATCAAAGTGATCACAATTATATAAGATACTCAGAAATTGGTGATTAAAACTTTATGAGTAAGAACAAACAAAAAAAAAAAGAAGAAAATTACTACCATTCAATATGTAATCTCTGAACATTAAAATGTATCGATACACGTGTATAAAAATGCAAATATAAACGAGACTCTTGAAAATCGAAGTCATCTATGATACGATGAAAATGTTCGGGATAAAAAAAAAAGAAAGAAAAAAAAAGAAAACAAAAAAGATCGAACAAGACAAAAAATGAAGAAAAAAAGTTTCACGGCATTTAATATGTAACATTAAATTATTAGAATAAAAACAAATAAAGAGAGAGAGAGAGAGACAGAAAGAGAAAGAAATAGACAGAGACACATTCGTTAATAGGTCAACCGAGGTCGAATTTCGTATCAATTCTTACGTCATATCAACTTCTATTATTTTCTATCTAACGAAATATATAATTTCGAACGGCTCGTGGTAATGACCGTCATTTGCTTTGATATACGAGTATTGCCAAGTATACTTTTACCTAAGGCTGTCTTATGGAATTCTGTTGTTCTCTATCATGTCACACTATTATGACGTGGCATACATATATATATATATATAATATTACATATATATATATATATATATATATACGTATATGTGCAAGCTTGCTTTCCGTGTCGGAACAATCTGGGTCCAACTCGTTCATATTTCTCTTATTTCTCCTTTTCTCTCTCTCTCTCTCTTTCTCTCTCCCTCTGTCTTTCTCTTTCTCTTTCAAGACATACATAAGAGAAAGAGATAGGATAATAATGCATATAAGTACTTATCTCCATAAGTAAAATACGAGGAGAGACGTGTTATCTAATCTGACCATTAAACGCGTAACGTCTTATGGGAGTTATTTGCCGGTCGAACGTTGGCACGCACCTTCCTATCCACAAGGAAACGAACGAAGTTACGGGGACTCATAGGACCGTTCTTTTATCGCTATTTGTGGAAAACAAACGAGATAAATGCATTTAATAAATATAAATTATAAGATAATGACTATAATAATCGGCTTTCACTCGGTAATAAGTGTTGAAAGAATTCACGTTTATGGATATGTAAAATGAATTGATAATTATAGATATTTCTCGTATTGATATATTTTTCTTTTTTTTTTATTTTTATTTATTCATGTTTTTTTTTTTTATTTTTATTTAAACGAAAGACGAAAAAGAGAAAGAACGTTTTAGATAAAACGATTTTAAAGCGGATTATTTTCGACGTAAATGTCTCGATCGTTAACTCAACGATTTATTAACTACTTTAATTAAAATTATAATCAATCAAGGATTAATGTTAATGTTAATAAACATAGAATTGTGAATGCGATGTTATATCGTTCGATAATAATTATTATTAACTTATCATCGACATAGAAATAACATTTATTCATTATCTTTTTTCCGTTTGAAATTATTTAACGCTAGAATGAATATATGAATATAATATACATATACACATGTAATAATATTATCTCTACAAAACGAGAATTGATCCGTTCCGGACTTGTTTCTATTAGATAAAAGAAAGAAAGAAAAAAAAAAATTTCGTAAAAATATTGACTTCGCGTTGAGATATAAAACATATTTATATACTTATATATATACATATATACATTTGTGGGTCTTTGTATCGTATATACGTCTTTTTTACGAATCGGTTAAAAATGAAGATGTCGAGGGAATAGCCGTTTCGTTTTCTCGCGCCTTCGAGAAAGATGATCTTTGGAGAACGAGGGAAAAAATTGGTCTGCGTAACGCGCCGTAGAAGTAGAAAACGGCAGGAAGTTCGTCTATGCCAGCCAAAACAAAGGGAAAGCACCGAACGAATAGGAGATACGCATCTGTAAGCGTGGGATCGACGTGTGTTATACGTATCTATGTATCTATGCACGTATGTATATATTTCTCTTATATGGAAGAACCCCTACCAACCAACCTGTCTTCAACGTGTGTTTAGAACTAGGAAATATCTAGGACATTGGGGCCCGTAACGTTAGGGACGTAAATAAGTACTTACTTTATCTAATAAAGACCGCGACATTTCTAACGGCATACGTAATTCCCACTCGAATAAAATTTTCAACGAATCAAAATGACTAATTTTATGAACGTCTAATTCTTTTTCTTTGTTCCTTTTTTCTTCTTCTTTTATTTCGTTTATTTTCCTATTGTTTCATTTAATTATTTCATCAGTTTCTAGATTTCTCAAGTTATAGATCATTTTAACGCCGTGTATAATCTTTGGTTAATGTATCATATGATATATTGATTTAGTAAAATAGTTAACTTTTTAAGAATCTTATGTTCCCTTTTCTTTTTTTTTATTATTTTATCGTTTCAGGTTTGTCGAGTTATATAAATCATTCTAACGGCATGTATGTCACTAATAAATAAATAAAAAAAAATATATATACAAGAAATACTTGTATTTAACAATTAAAATAGTTAAATTTATAAAAAGAATTACATTAAAATTTGTTTTTTTTTTTTTAATTATTTTATCACTGCAGGTTTGCCAAGTAATAGATCAATCTTAATTTTTGATAACGGAACTATTAACAGATACAGTTTATGTAATCGTTTCTAGATTATTCAATCTAGAAATTCAAGTTTACAAGTTGCATTGATATTAGAATTAAAAAGAAAGATAGAAAGAGAGAGAGAGAGAGAGAGAGAGAGAGAGAGAGAGAGAGAGAGAGAGAGAGAGAGAGAAAGAGAGACAGATAGATAGAGAAAATGTAAGAAAGAATAAATAAAATAAGTTATAGTAGAAATGAATAAACCAGTTAGCAAGCTGCATTTTACCGTATAAATTATCTACTTTTGTTAATGGAACTACTTAATCGGCAAGTTATTAAAATAATCTGGTATTTAAGAAGTACTCGCTGAGGTACGTAAGTAAAGGTAATACCGGGAACGCGTTATCGATGAATTTCAAATATTCCATATCCGCTGAGAGTCGTTAAGGAAGAAGCAAAAAAAAAATGATGATAATAATAATAACAAAAATAAAAAAATATATAATGAACAAACAAAACTCGTCTCGGATAACTTAAAAACAAAGATGAATGTTCCGGATTACATAAAAAATAGAAAAAATAATAACTATTCTTCCCCTATTGAAGTTCATTTTCATTTTTCTACTCTTCTCTTTCTTCGAAAAAAAAAAAAATCTATTGAAAATTCAAATACGAACGATCAATGGATAATAATTTTTCTAATGCACTAATATTAACGTAGTAATCGACGACAAAATTGACGAAGGATTTAAAAAAAAAGATAAAAAGAAAGTCGAGAAGAATTTATAAAATGTGTTCGATAAATTCGAACGAATCTAGGATCGACTTTCTGAATTTCATTTGCAATTTGTTTTGTTGTCGTTTTTCTTTCCTTTTCGTTTTTTTCCTTTAATTTTTTCTTTTTTTTTTCTTCTTCTTCTTCTAATGCATAAACTACGCAAGAGAAATTTCTGAAGGAACGATAATTTCACGTATACGTGTATTCACGTGCGTACGTGCGTTCGTGCGTACGCGCGAGCGCTTGTGCGTGTGTGTGTGTGTGTGTGTATGAGTGTACGCTGCGAGTATTCACGTCTAGACGTCATTTACGGCGATGACCTCACGCGTCCTTCCTCGGTTCTCTTCCTGCGAACATCGGAACCAAAAATAAGAAGTATTAGAAGAAGAAGAAGAAGAAGAAGAAAGAGAAAAAAAAAGAGAAGGAAGAAGAGTCCTTTCGTCTTTTTTTCTGCTTCTCCTTTTTCTTCTTTTCCATGGTACTTCAAAAGAAACACACGTGCTAAATGGAGTCGGCTTTTTCTCTGCGCTTCGAGAACTTACGATGTTCAATTATATTTCATCTCCATCTTTCTTTATATGTATATATATGTATAAAGAAAGATAGAGACGAAATATGTACAAATGTATATATCTTTTTCGAAAGATTTTCGATATCCTTGTAAATCATACTTTTTATTTCATTTTTTCTCGTTTTCGATTTTCGTCAAGAGAGAAAGAGAAGAAAGAAATAAATTTGATCGAGATAATAAATTCATCGCAAATGAATAATAAAGAAATTACTATAGAGATAAAAAAGAGAGAGAGAGACAAGAAAAAGGATACAGAAGAAAATAATTCAAACGAATAAAAAATATCGAATGTATCTTCTCTTTCTCTTTTTTTTCTTCTTCCTTTCTTCAGTAATTAATTAATTCATTCATTCATTCATTCATTCATTGACAAGATCTATTAAAACCATTCAAATGATGATTGTTAACGAATACGATAATGTCAATTTGTCGTTCTGCCTTTTTTGATACATTTTAGTATCTATAATTTTTGATATACTTTAGTGTATATATTATTTGAATAGAAATAGGATGTATTTTTCGTGAATACAAATTTTCTATCTAATTCGCGACGTCTCGATGCAGGTTCTGCTTCCATCCATACGTTTGCAGAAGTACCTGTGAGCAGATTCGCGCGGATCTAATATTTTCTACGCGCGGCACGAGCTCTCCTAGCACGTATTTCCTTTGCGAATGTGTGCGAGAGTGTCTGCTATATGTTCAGGACAGGTTCTACCACGTCGAGGAGATACTCTGACATTTGCCAGGTTCATAGCCGAGTGGTTCACCTATAGGCGAGGTGTACCTACAGCGTTATATTTACGACGCTACGTGAACAGCAAATGGAAGCTCATATATATATATATATATATATATATATATATATATATATATGTGTGTGTGTGTGTGTGTATGTATGTATATATGTATGTATGTACGTATATATGTTTATAAATATATAGACACACATATATGTATATATATATAATGTGTGTGTGTGTATGTGGTTTCTCTGGACCATAATGAGGCACTGTAGGCTAAACTTCTAACGTTGCAGTTTCCTCGATCGAAGAGATTTACGAGAATGAGCATACGTTAAAAAGAAAAGAAAAAAAAAAGGAAGAAAAAGAAAAAGAAAGAAAAAGTAAATTTGTTCTCTTTTGTAAGAAAAAAAGAAAAAAAAATGTATTATTCAAAGATTGAATTATCTTTTCTCTTTGCATTACTTTCATTACGTTCTCGTGATTTATAATATGAAAAAAAAATTTCGATTAGGTAAACGCGTAATTTTCAATCATGTATTTATCTTGGTAATTACCTATGTATTTTCGTTCGTAGTGGGGAAATGCGTATCTATCCAACTATCTATGCATGCATCTATCTATGTACGTATGTATGTATGTATGTAGGTATGCACGTATATATATATATGTATTATATATATAAGTTAAATGTCAAAGATATCCTCCGTATGATCATAATCGGAGTTTCGGCTTCGATGATCGTTAAGAACGTAACTGATAATTTGACCACCCACGGTAAACTTCGACCGTTATAAATCACTTTAACTTGTAAAAAAAAAAAAATGGCCGAGGCTAACGCGCGTTCGCGATATACGTACAAGATACCTTGGCTACGCGAAGCGATTCGTGTAAATGTAATAACGAAAGAGAGAAAGAGAGAAAAATAACGAGACAGAGAGAGAGAGAGAGAGAGAGAGAGAGAGAGAGAGAGAGAGAGAAAGGAAGAGAAAGAGAAAGAGAAAGAGAGAAAGAGAGAAAGAGAAAGAGAGAAACGAAGTGCGTGTAAAGTCGAAAGGAAGGAGCGTATAAATTAATCGATCGCGACGTGAACGTTCGTTTAAATTGAAATAACGCTTTAACTTTCTACGAACACGAATTTTTTTGCCATGACTTTCCACGAGAAAATTAGTGAATTATATTATAATAAAATTCAACATGTAAGAGAGAGTGTTTCATTATTTCTTTTCTTTTTGTTTTTTTTTCTTTTTAATTAAATAAAACAAATCGATAAATATTTAATTTATATCCATTTTATATACATATATATATATATATATATATATATATATATTTATATGAGAGGTACAACCATTTAATAATTAATTTCGGACACATTAATTCTCTTTCTGTAAAAGAAGAAAAAAAGAAAAAGAAACAATAAGAGCATAGCTCACGTAATCGTATCGTCGATACAACTAACAATTAATCGTAATTTCGTATGAGATATTACACATCGATTTCATTTCCTATCTTTCTCTATTAAAAAAAAAAAAAAAAGGAAGAGCATTTTCTTTTAAATATCTAATTACACACACACACACACACACACACACGTATATATATATATATATAATGATTTATAGATCTCATCGATCTCATTTGTGACATGAGACTTTTCTTTCATGAAAGAATCACTTTAATAGTTTCGATTTATTCCCTTTATCTATTTTTATAATTTTTAAGAATCGTATGTACAATGCAATACAATACAGAATATAACAGGAGAGAATACATATGTAACATATTTGGATAACATGAAACACATACGACCAAACTTTCAACGTGTGTGGCGTGGTGTATGCCCCCGATAATTGTACCGCATTAAAGGGATTTAAGCATGGCTGTAATCGGTCGGAGTACCGCTCGAAACGGCCTTTTTCCCGTAATTGGAGCTCGCTGAGAGAGATCCGAGAGAGCAAAAGAGTTACGTTTCGAGTGTAGATATAGTACGTCGATCGAATCGCACGTTTATTACCTGCGTACCCATCCATCGATCCTTTTTTCATTCTTTCTTTCTTTTTCTTTTCCATTTTTTCTTTTCTCTTTCTCTCGTTTCCTTTTTTTTCCCTTTCTTATTTCTTTCATCGCGATTTCAGCTCTCTTTGTCTTCTCTCTTTTTCTATTTCTCGTTCTTTCTCTTTCTCTCGCCATATTTTTCTCTGTCTATTTCTATCTCTCAAAGGATAGATAGTTCTACGTCGTTGTCCATTCTTAATTATCCAATTAATCGAGATAATTATCGCCGTGATTACGTAATTATCCGTATATTCACCGACGTAAAGCCAACTTTCTTGCCTTTCGTAACCTTACAATGATGATGATGATGATGATAATGATGATGATGATTATGATAATAATGATGACGATGGTTGAAAGCGTTGATATTAATAATTAACCGATCGAATTTTCACGGTATGACGAATTTCGACGCCATATTACCACACCCTTCAATATTCTTCTGTACCCTCTCCCATCTCTTATTGCTTAAATACTAGGAAAAAAAAAAAAATAGGAATCGTTAATTTTCTATCTATTTATCTATCTTAACTCTCACTTTTTTCCTCTCTTTCTCTTTTCTCTCTTTTTCTCTTTCTTCGTTTTGGTCAATGAATTACCAAACAAAGCTACGTTCACATGGAATTCTTGCACGGTCGCAAATAGTATCTCTGATGTATCCTTCAGAGATAAAAGGAAGATAAAGGAACGTGTAATCTATTTTTTCAAACTCCCACCTAGTCACCCATCCTACTCCACCCCTCTTCTCCTCCCAGTCAATCCCTCGTCTTTCTGTAGAAATCGAAAGATACGATATTGTGAACGAAAAAGTGTAAAAAAAAAAGGAAAACATTCGTGAAATTCTATCGTCGTTTCTCTCGAATAAAAATATTTCTTCCAAAGAGAAAAGAAAAAAAAAAGAAAGGAAGAGAAAGAAAGATAGAAAGGAAGAAAGAAAGAAATCCCATCAAAACTGGATTCGAAACTATAAAAATTCCTTTGACGATTTCCCGGACGACTAAGAGAAGAAGAAGAGAAAAAAGAAGAGAAAGAAAAGAAAAGAAAAGAAAAGAAAAATAACAAGTTCGTCCAAATAATATTAACCACGGAGTGGTTTCAATCCTTAATGGCGGAAAAAATAGAAAGATAATATAATAAAAAGGATCTACGGAGCCAATCGGACAGATTCTCCTGTCTATTTCGTCGAACGAGGATGTAGTCGTAAAAATTTCGAGAAGGGGTTCTTAATGTATATATATATATACATATATATACATATATAAAATAAAGAGTAAAGAAGAGAATGAATATCGAATGGACGAAGAACGCAAAATACAAAAATGAGAAGAAAAAAGAAGATAAAAGAATTAACGGGACGACCTTAATCTCGTTCTCGAAATTCTTTAAAAAGTTGCTAAAAAAAAAAAAAAAATATAATAAAGAATGAAAGAAGAATGGGCTGGAAGTGGAGGATGAAGTGTGACTGATAAGACGAACAAGTTCTTTCGAATGCACATAAAATTATATTATAAAATTGACTTTAATAGACGATTAGAACTTAAGTATATCTCATTCTGTTATTTTTGAAATATTAAAGAAAGAAACGAAAGACGTTGATTTTATTATTTAAATAAGTTATTATATATAATAAATTATTCGACGTAGATTGATTCGTATGACGACTCAATAGGATTTTGTTTTAAATGAGAGAGATAAAAAGAGAGAAAAAAGAAATACATATAAACAAATATATATATATATATATATACATATATACGTGTTCACCTAATTGTCTACCGGAGCATAATTAATTATGCGTGTGGGTAAAAGAACACTTGTTGTTCGTAACACTCGTTGCATTTATCGCAACATTGTTATATCCTGTATTGTTATATAAATAACGTGGGAGAAAGACAAAGAGAGACAAAGAAAAAGAAAGAGAGAGAGAAAGAGAGAGAGAGATAAAGAAATGAAATCTATTATATATATGTATATATATACACACATACATATAGAACAAAACATCACATTTCTCTAAATGTTTAAAGACTAATAAAAAACAATTTGAAATAAATACAAATTTTTTCATGAGAAAGTCATACACTCCACTTTTTCTTTTTTTTTTTCTTTTTCTTTCTTTTTTTTTTATATATGATGCACATTACGACGAAGAGAGTTTGAAATTGTTTCGATGAAATCGATCAGCGAAACGAGATGTAAACCAGTAACACCATCACGCATGTATATACATATACACACATGTATATATATATATATATATATATATATATATATATATATATATACACATACACATACATACGTACTCGAGTCCAGAACGATACGAGGGAGTATATAATTCCCCTCCTTCACAATTGTATGGACCAACTCGTCCGTAGAGGATCCACAGGGCAAGATATACGCCAGATACATCGACCTCGATATTTCAAAATCACTTAATACCATGGCATATAGGCTAAGGAAGAAACTCGTGACTCCGTATCATCCTGAGAAGAAACCGAACCAAAATCCAAACCTAATCGTATTCGAACTTCGTTTGATTGTAAGTTAGTTAAACGGGAAAGTGGAAAAGGAAGGTCGAGATCAGACGATCGAACGAACGAACGAACGATCGATCGATCGATCGAACGATCTATCTATCTATCTATCGGTCTATCTAATCACCCAATCACCTGCTTATCGTGTTTTCTACCGTTTTTCTTCTCTTTCTTATTCTTCTTTTTTCATTCATTTTTCTTTTCCTGTTTTATCCTCTTTCATCTAATTTCCTAAAGTACATAGAAGCACGGTAAGCGTTTCTACTAAGTGGTTAAATAAATAAAAAAATGTGGAAACCTACTTTCCTCCTACTCGTTTCCACGATAATTCACCGAAATTTCTAGTTTGCGGATAGTACATATAAGTATGGGAAGGTATTCGTTTATCGATTATCGTTTAAAATATCGCACGAGTTATATGATACCTGACGTGGTACTATATATGCGTATCTTAAATGTATACGTATTTGCATACATATGTAAATACGTATGTAGTATGTAAACTCGTGCAAGTATTAAAGAAACATTTTCCAGGTTTTATTTCATGTAGGACTTTCACGGGACCATCGGTTGTAAAACAGTGTATTACCCACAGTACATGGCTCTTCGTACCACCGAAGATATAATGAAACGACCATAATGATAATTAATATCCAACGAGTTCTTAGCTGTATTTGCACAAGGCCAAAACGGATGCGTCGTCTTATATATATATATATATATATATATATATATATATATATATATGTATGTATGTATTTATCTATATATGATAAAGTGAGACGAGTCTGCGGAATCGGCGATTAGCCACAGAAACTACGAGATGAGACGAGACGAGACAAGACGAAGACATATAATAACACGAAGAGAAAACCTTTATACGAGTTTACGATTCTCCGAGTTGAGTTCTTTTCTTTTACAATAAACCGTGAAAAATAATAAACAATCGTTGGTATAATTGCCTCGTTTAAAAACGTACGAATAAAAAGATTACTTCTTCCGTTATTATAAATACCATTATCAATCTACCCTTACAACTCTACCATCTTAACCCCTTACTCTACCTTCTGTCCCTGAAACACCGAAAAAAAAAAATATCGTCATTCTTTTCAAATACGGAAAAGAACGAGGATGTCCGAGACGTGTTCCAATTTAAATGTATCACCCTATATATCGTAGGTAGTACGATACACATAGTAAGCAACATGTACGTATATCCACATACGTGTGGATACATACGTGCATATGTCACGTTAGCACGGGACATGACCAACTTTAATTCCAAGCACGTGTCGCACGGAGCAGGAAAGGGCAACGTACGATCGACAACGCGTTCGCCATCGCCGTGATTTTATAGTTAATTAATGCTACACACCGTGGTCGCGGCTCGTGCCCACTAGGAATTTTTCGCCAATTATTTGTTGTTTAGCCGATAACGGGCAGCGCGAGCAGCACGCGATTCTCATCGCGTTCGAGAGTTTTACTTTGCCCTCGCTCGCCAACCAGATAAATAAATTAAACAGCATATATTATATTATATATATATATATGTGTGTGTGTGTGTGTGTATGTATATAATAATAGCATAATCGTTTTTGTTTTGACATGAAAAACGAAGAAAAAGGAAGCTTTTTGTTTATATAAAAAAAATGTATATATAATATTTTATTATGTATAATAAATATATTATTAATAATAATATATTATATACATATACACAAACAATATATATAAGTATCACTGTTACTATATATATATATATAAACTATATATAATGTATATACACTATATACATTATATACACACATGCACAAGTATAATATTTTTGTTCACGTTATTTCTCTTGCTATTATTTTCTCTCTGTCTCTCTTTCACTCTCTCTATTTTTCTTGCCGTTTTCTCTCTCAATCATTCTCCATCGTTTTCTTTTCTTTTATTAGCTTTTATTTTCCTTGATTTTTTCCTTTCCTTTTTTTTCATTCTTTTCTCCAGCAAGACTTTCGAAAATACCTGCGATTATTCGTCAAAGCCAGAAGTAGGTAGGTATACGTATAAGCAAGAGCCTGAGTTGAACACGAGGACGATGTAAATCCCGTAGGGAGCGAATCGAGCGACGTATCCTCATTTGCATAACTTATTGTCTCTTTTGAAGCACCCGCCAGGACACTTACGAAAGGCAATATGCGAGAGAAAGAGAGAGCAAAAGAGAAAAAGAGAGAGAAAGACAGAGACCCGGTGAAAAGCATTGTTACTTGGGGTGACCGTAAAGGTGTAGGCACCCGTCTTATAAGTTTCTTTTCTTTTCTGTTCTTTTCTTTTTTTTCCTTACGATAAACAATTCGACGTACGAGAAGGATAAAGGATACAAAAAGAAAAGAAGTAGGAGAGGGAGGAAAAAAAATGTTGTAAATACATTTACTCCAGGAATCGAATCGAATCGAATCGAATTAACGAGCAAACCAATGAACATTGAACACACTCCTCTGTCGAGTTTTAATCATGTGTATAGATTAAATAAAAAAAGATGTTTTCTGGAAGTGATAATACACTCTCAATTCTAGCATTTGAAGATCTCACCGAATAAAAATGTGGGTAGGTTCGTCGGTAAAAGAAAAAAAAAATAAAAAGAAAAGAAAACGAAAAAAAAGAGGAAAAAGAATTAAAAGGAAATTTAATTCATTTTACATTCACAAACGAAAGATTTTTTTTTTTCGTCGTAAGGTAAGTACGTAAGTACGTTTTCTATCGTTCGTTTAATTATATTCTTCTTTCCACGAAGCAATTTAAATTTCGATTCACGTGGCACGAAGGGAAACACGATTTAAATGTTAATTAGAAATTTATTAGTAGCGCGAGTCTTACTCCAGTTCCCTCGGCCATTCCATTTCCACATGTTCGTGATTGGAAATCGAAGAAAAATCTAAGCCGTTAGCTTACGATATCGCATATGTTAACGTGAAAAACCATTGCGGTATCGAGTCCTTTTTACTACCAACAACGTTGTATATACGATCTCGTTCTCTCTTCGTTTTCTATTTAAATGATCGCCTACAATAACGATTACAATCGATATCCTCGTTGTAAATTTTATTATCTGTAACGCCGTAACACTTTTACCCTTTCAATTATTAGAAAAAGGATCTATCGTTTAAATTGAAAATAAATTCGAAGGAGAGAGGATCCCAAAACGGTGACGAAAGAACGACGAAGAAGAAGTGAAAGAAGAAGGACAAAAAAAAAGGAAAGAAAAAGAAAAAGAAAAAAAAAAGGAGAAAAAAATTAGAAAAAAAAAGAAATAGAAAACAGGAATTCAACGACGATCGAAAGAAATATAAAACGTCTTTTTTTTTATTTAACGTTCGAGGATTCCCAGGAAAATTAGTCGGTCGACGATTTAATCGACTTACGTATTTCCAGCAGCGCTCCTCTTAAAATTTAAAATTCGCGGCTCGCGCAATCCGGCCGGCGGCGGCCAATAGTATCGACGCGAAATTAGAACCACCACTTACATACATACATATATATATATATATATATACATACATATATATATATATAAGTATCTATATATATCTATCTAGTTATATATATATATATACGTCCGTTTTATATGTGTCCACGGTGAAAAGCTATGTATACGTTTATATACCTCTTTGTCTTAGCTCGGGGCAACCCAATTACGCGTGGAAGGTGCGTAAGTAGGTAGTTACATCTTTGTAACTTTGTAATAGTGAGAGATCGAAAAAGGTTTAACGGTGCGACGGCAATCATCGAGATAATTGTATCTATCTCACTCTCTTTCTCTCTCTGTCTCTCTCTCTCTCTCTTTTTCTTTTTCTCTCATTTGCACCACTTTAAATTCCACGAAGGCACGAGAAACGGACATCAACGATGTGTCTCTAAATTGTTTCATTTCTTTCGAGCGTTTTTTTCTTTTTATCTTAAAGTTAATCTCTAACAAACTTTTCTATTTCTCTCTCTCTCTCTCTCTCTCTCTCTCTCTCTCTCTCTCTCTCTCTCTTTTCTTTTGCCTTTTTCGTATTTTCTTTCCTTCTTTCTCCCTCTCAAAAAGTACGAATGAAATCTTCCAGAGCTAAATGAATTTCTCTGACGTTTTTAATTAGACACAAAAAACATACGTATCATTAACGTGAAAATATTTTTAATGGCACATCGTTGCTTATTTCTTTTTTTTTTTTGCCATCTTTCTAATTTTAGTTACAAAGTGCGTTCTTTGTTTGTTTGTTTTCTTTCTTTCTTCTTTTTTTAGAGATACGCAAATGACAATAATAAATTATTATCCTCGTAAATAACAGTAGACAGAAAATGTTATATAGGAAAAGAGAGAGAATAACGATAACGATAATGATGATAGTACTAATAAAAAAGAAAAAAAGAAGAAAAAATGAAATAAGAAAGAAAGAAAGAAAGAAAAACAGGCAGCATGTGTTAACGACTAGAATTCCTTATTTTTGTCGAGCGTAATAATATATTTTACAACATAATCGCTCGAGGATATTAAGTTGCTACAATGTGTCACCATGGTTGAAGAAAATGTCAAAGTGCACAGCTCGTATAAGTAATATTTGCGTCTGAGAAGAGGATTCCATGATAGGTTGCCCGCATGAACGGGAATGTCGAAATCGTTTGGCACGAAACGCGGATGTAATTTCGATGGTGCTGGTCCATCTCTCTCACTCTCTCTCTCTCTCTCTTTCTTTTCTTTTTTTTCTTATAATGAAGGATAAGCTTGTATATAATACCTATGTACAAACGTATATATATATATATACATATACACAAGAAGTTTCGTAACGATTGGCATCACTAGACTCTTCTTCTTTTAAACGGGATGATTGATAAGCCACTTTAAAAGGTGGTCTAAATATAGAAAGAAGAAAAAATAAAAAAAGAAAAGAACTTTGTTTTCGTCATAGTCGTCATCGTCATCGTCATCGTCATCGTTATAACAGTTACAGGGCACTTTTGTTAACTCGGTACATTCCTGAAGGATGGATGATACCACGTGAGGTGAAATTCTAAACGAAGTCGATGACTGATATCGGCCATGGGACAACGTACTTACTCGCACGTATATATGTATATGTATGTATTTACTTACTTACTTACTCACTCATAGATACGTGTGTTTGTAACTAAGTAAATAAGTATTGTAAGTACTACGTCTTTGTTGCAGGTGTAACAACAGCTTCTGAAAGCGTTGTTGCTTCATCTAATAAGAGGGGTAAATGCGTTTCCATTGTTTTTAGTTCGGTGCTAATCTGATCTAATAAATGGGGGAATACGAACTGACACTTATGATCGCTTGAATTTTTTTTTTTATTTACGAAACGAACGATATAAGTTTTCAAATATCAATGACTAATGATATTTCATATTTCTTTTTATTGTACTTTTTGTTTCCTCTTGTTACTCTTTTTAAATGTTACCCTATGATTAACGTGACGACGACGACATGTAAAACGTTTCCGTAACCATTTAAATCATATACAAAGTAGTATTATTTTTAAAAATCGAATCGCGCGTATAATTGATATTGCGAATAAAACGATAACAAATGGCAAAGAAAAAAAAAAAAAGAGAAAAGAAATCAGACGTGACAGGTCGCGTAACCATTTAAATTATATACAAGTTATATACAAGGTGTCTCGTTTTTTAAAAAGCAATTCGCGCGTGTTTGATATTGCGAATTAAAAGGAAATAAGAAAAGAAATAAAAAGAGAATATGTATCTGTTCCAATTTAAATGATCGGTAAGAATTATCAATGTTCTCCGATCTATTAAAATTAATATTCGAATTCATTGCTATATCACCGTGGAATACGCAAAGGAAAGAAAGAGAAAAAAAAAAGAAAAGAAAAAAGAAAGAAAGCAAGGAGAAAAAAGAAAATAAAAAAAGAAAGATCTATCTCTAAGAAAAAGATCTATCCGTTCGAAACGATCGCTAAGAATTACAATGGATACCGATCGATTAAAAATTAATATTCGAAGTTAATAATCGAATTCGCTGTCGTATGTCGAGGAAGACGCAAAGAAAGAAAAAAAAAAGAATCAAGATAAAAAGATAAATAAAAAAATAAATAAATAAATAAAACAGGAGAAAAGAATCTCAAAGAAATTTTTAAGTTTCGATATCTTCTAGGATAACGAACAAGCACTTAGGTATCCGAATGGAAAAACGTGGGAGGACGAAATAATCTCTGGTGGTGTGTTCTCTCGTCACTGAAATTTTTCATGCTTCCCTACTCGCAAATAATGCGACTTACGGCCACTTTCGCAATATGGGATACATATATACACGATGGCGGTGGCGTGTTCGCTCACCGTCGATCGTTGCACCGCGTTTATTCTCGCGCAGAGCCTCATACACGCATACACGTGCTAACACGCACGTACGTACGTACATACGTACGTACATACATACGTACTTACTTACGCACGTACGCAAGTGTATACAGGTATATACATAACACATATAGAACATAACATATACCGACACTCTCACTCATACGTAGTCAGACCAAGCACGCACGTATGTATACACAGGATAAGACTCGGTAGGAAAGCCATACGCGACGACACATCGTTGCACGCTCTCTCTCTCTTTCTCTCTCTTTCTTTCTCTCTTTCTTTCTCTCTCTCTCTCTCTCTCTCTCTCACTTACTCTCTTTCAATGTGTATACCAGGAACGTCTGCCCACACGA
>NC_066599.1:2570000-2575000 GCF_905475345.1 Vespula vulgaris | reverse complement strand
GCGGAGGAAGGAGGAGAGGCGTGGAGAAGAGAGAAGGAGGGAGAGAGGTTGGGAAGGGGGTTAGAAGAGGAGGAGGAGAAGGAAAAGGAGGAGAAGGAGGAGAGGTTGAAGGAGAGAGAGAAAGAGAGAGAACCGGCGAGTAGCAGAAGCAGGACGCAGCAGGAGGAGGAAAGGAGCTTAGAGACTTCTTCTTTGACCACTTTGTTATTTTATTTCGTTAAGGAATCGTGAAATTTATATCTCTTAAGATAAATCGGATGGATTTGGGATTTGGAGAAAGAAGTGGGATGAATACGAGAAAAGAAAGAAAGAGAGAGAGAGAGAGAGAGTATAGAATATTCTTCTAGGACAAGTTGCAATTTCGTACGCCCACGAACAGATAGAAAGAAAGAGGTAATGAAATAGAAGGAGAAAGAGAAGGTGGTGGAGGTGGCACGAAGGCAAGGAGGAGGAGGAGGAAGAGAAGGAGGAGGAGGTGAAGGAGGAAGAGAAGGAAAAGAAGGATGAAGAGGAAGAGAGGACAGCGACATCGACGGCAGCACGACGACGCGAAACGAAACGAAGCGAAGCGAGGTAAGGTAAGGCAAGGCAAGGCAAGGCAAGACACTGCCGCTGCTGCTGCCACAAAGTTCTACAGTGGCCAGGCCGAGTGCTATGGCGTACATCATGGTGGACTTGGACGATATACCTCGGCAGCAGAGGCGAGCCGAAAGGGGCTATAGTATACTCGTGGACTCGGAGATAGAGAGAAAGAGAGAGAAAGAGAAAGAGAAAGAGAAAGAGAGAAAGAGAGATAGAGAAAGAGATATACACTAAGTGGGGAGTAAAAGACAGAGAGAGACGAGAACGAGTCACGGAGGATATATACTAGGTAGGTAGGTATGTATTTCGCCTGAGGCGACTCCAGGTATAGCGGTACTTGGCTATCCCTCCCCGCGAGCCCTCTCAACTTCCTCCACTACACGGCAACGACCACCTCCACTCAACACGCCGCTGCTCTTCCCTCCCAGACTTCCTCCTCGTGCTGACTCCTACTCCTAACTACTCGTACTTACTTACCTCCGATACGTTCTACGTATGTTGGTATGTATTATACCTAAGGATAAACTCGCTATCCGGATCCTACACCTTTACTTGTGTATCTTATTTCGAAGATGACGAAGACGATGACGATAACGACAACGACGACGACGATGATGATAATGATGATGATGATGATGATGATGATGATGATGTCGATGACGACAAAGACAAAGACAAGATAGACAACTCACGCGTTATCAACGAACAACGTACATACTTACTTATTTACACATATGTATATGTTTGTTTGTATGTTTTCTTACGTATGCATGTTTTTCTTTCTTTCTTTCTTTCTTTCTTTCTTTCTTTCTTCCTTTAATTTCTTTTCTTCTTCTGTATTAGCAACAACTAGTTATTATATACTATATTTCTACGATCTTTTTATACCATAGGTAAATACTTACATACTAGAAAGAGTATATATATATATATATATATATATATATATATATATATAGATAGAGAGAAACGTAGAACGTGTACCTAGCTGTTTCCGAGATAGTCCAGTGTGTACAGGATCGGGATGCAGGATCTCTCAAGGACGTAGACTCATAGCATTTCGGGCCTAGCTCGACCTACTGCTGGCAAACAACGTGTGCGCCGACAGCGCACTCGTGCGACCACAGCAGTTCCTCGGAGACTTGCACGAGTGTATAGGCAGGGTTCTTGCCCTCTCTCTCTTTCTCTCTCTTTCTTTTACTTTTTCTCTTCGTCTCCCTCTTCTTCTTTTTCTTCTTCTTCTTCATCTTCTTCTTCTTTTTCATCTTCTTCTTCTTTTTCTTCTTCTTTTCTTTATCTTTCATTCTCTTTCTATTCTCTACAGAATACGAAGGAGTAAATAGCAAGCTCCGAAAAAATAAGATGATTTTTCTCCCAAAGAGATAACGTTTTTAACACGTTTGTAATTTTTATTTTTATCATATTTACATGGTATATGCATGTAAATTTACTTACATAATTTTTTCTTAACGTAAATTATCAACATGGCCGACTCGATAATACTTGATTAGTAATTTCTTAAGATTGAAAAATTATAGAAATATGAGATATTTAAGAATTATGAGACTTTAAAATTACGAGAAATATGAAATATAATTTTTCTTCTTTACTCGCTAAAAATTTTTGCAAGTTTTCGTATAATATTTATCGGAGCGATTACTTGACTTTCTTTCTTCTCTTTTCTTTTTTTGTTTTTTATGATCCATCAAAGATACTCCACCCTGAATCAGGTAGATCGACGATAAGTAGGAGAAAGTCACGATAATGGAAAATTCCCCCCGTCCCTCCCCCCTTCCCCTTTCTGGTGACTAATTTTATTCTTTTTTTTTTCTTTACCCTCGAACGAGATATTATATTTTCAATTTCTCCTCTTTTAACCTCTTTTTATACGTATATACCTATACATAAATATTATATATATATATATATATATATATATATATATATATAAATCCAAACTCAGGTAGACACCTATCTCGGATTTCATAGGTATTTTCGAGAAATATTCGACGATCTCTCCGGTCTCTCTCGTCATTTTTTACTATACGACAGGATATGCGTGCGAGAAGAAAGAAAGACAGAAAGAAAGAAACAAAGAAATAGAGAAAGAGAGAGAAACTTATAATCTAAAACAATAAAATATATTCGTGGCCGATTTTCAGTGATTTAAATATCGGCAAACTGGCGCCGTTTACTTTTGGAGATGAGTATATAGATATATAAAAACTAATAATGGACTATAATCGCGTAGGATCATAACGTCTTGTAAAAATGCGAAACGAGAAAGCTTTTCGATGAATTTCGTTTTCTACAAGAAATAACAAACCGAGAAAGAGAAATATAAAGACAGATAGATAGATAGATAAAGAGAAAGAGAGAGAGAGGAAGAAAAGAAAATAAATAAAAAACATTTACAAATCGCTTTAAGGCAGAAACCTAACTGCCGATATATCCAATGCATAATAGACAATCGAGATTTATTATTAGCAGGCAAGAGTCAGAAATGTGAAACGCGACGATGGAGAAAAGAGAATGATTGATTTAGCACTGATGAGGATGCATTAATACGTTAGTCCGAAAGGTAATTAAGCCTATTGTGTCGACGTTCAAACTCGTGTTTATACTCACGAATTACACGGAGAGTTAAAAGGCGCCAATATTATTTAATTAACTACAGACGTTTGAAGGGCTAACCGACAGATCGATCGATCGATCGAACGAAAGAATGAACGAAGGAACGATCGATCGATCGATCGATCGATCGATCCATCTATACGATTTCTTTCCTTATTTCTTCGAACTCCAAATCGAGATATCATAGATCGCGATCTCGTACAAGTTAGAAAGTGTAACGTCGTGGGTTCGACCGATTATAAAATTTTCTACATCGAACGGTATACATGTACAAACATATACATATATATGTGTGTGCGCGAACGTGCGCACGTATGTGTGCGAGGGTGTTCACCTAACTTTCATAGTACTTGAAGTATCTCCACGAATATTCCAACCATTTGATATAATTTTCAAACGTATGAACGTATCTCGGGAAATTAATTAATAAAAAAACTTCGTCAAGGTCATCTCTGTTTCGAGATTTCACATTTAAAAATAAAAAAAAGAAAGAAAATATGATGCAATAAGAGGATCAACAAATTCGTCTTTCAATACTCCGTAATGATATTGCGACAATAGAAGACGTACGATATATCGATACGTTAAAAAAAGAAAGATATAAAAAAAGAAGGAAAAGAAAGAAGATAAGACGAGTTTAACGAACTGTAAGAGGTAACAAAGTGTTCCTGTATTTGATTATAAAGGAGAAAAAAGAAACGAAAAAGAAAAGAAGAGAGGAGAAAAGAAAAGAAAAGAAAAGAAAAGAAAAGAAAAGGAAATTAGAAAAAAAGGAAATTAGAAAAATATAAAGCGTGCGCGCTATCTTCGAATAAAGAGACTCGTAATATGAACGCGTCGATCGATCTATCGATTCGCAACGCCATTCATCAGCGTCCACGACAAATTCATGAAATCGGCCCACATTTGCTCTAAGTCCACATCGTGAAGAAAACACATGTAAGTAAGTAAGTAAGTAAGTAAGTAAGTAAGTAAGCAAGCAAGCAAGCAAGCAAGTACTTACTTACTTTACCTGCTATACGATAAAACGCGTATCTGACTCATTTTCTTTTTCTCGACAGGTTCGTCGAGCTTAGCCGTGACGTACGACAGTAATTACAGGCTTTGGTGTAGAGGAATTAGGCCGTCTACAAAAGATATAAGCGAATCGAAAGATGAAAGACCCCAACGACGATCGATCTTTTCCTAATGGCTACGCGCGCGGCATTTAGAAAAATTGAAAATTGTTAAAGAAAAGGAAAAAAGAGGAAGAAAAAAGAAACAGAAAAAGAAGAAGAAGAGAGCGAGAAAGAGAGAAAGAGAAAGAAAGAGAGAGAGAGAGAGAGAGAAAGAGAAGAGTTAGAGCGAGATAGAAGAAGAGAAAAATACTAAGAGAAAGAGATAAAAGAAGCAGCATTTATCAGAGAGACTGAGATAGAGATAGAGATAGAGACAGAGACAGAGAAAGACAGAGAGAGAGAGAGAGAGAGATAGTACGAAGGATGAAGAAGGTCTCGCAAAAAAGAGCTAAGCGACGTTCTGATCGATGATGTCAGAGGACTGTGGACCGGGAAGGATGCACGTTATCGACGTCTGCACGTGCGCCCGCAACGGCAGGTATTCCGCAATTAAGTCTCTCTCTCTCTCTCTCTCTCTCTCTCTCTCTCTCTCTCTTTCTCTCTTTCTCTCTCTCTCGCTCTTTCTTTCTTTCTTTCTTTCTTCTTCTTTTACTCTCTCACACCTATATGTCGTATGGACACGTACGTAGTTACGTACAAGACATTTCTCGTGTTAGCACGTGCACC
>NC_066599.1:2540000-2565000 GCF_905475345.1 Vespula vulgaris | reverse complement strand
CGATTTCTTTTTCGATATGGGCGTTGTATACGGGCCAGAAAATACACAAGAAATTCTCAACTCGACGTGAACAAGGTCTACGTTACTAATAGTTGCCGTTATACCGTCAGGAAATAGTTATCTTATTGCTTGAGAGTCTTTCTCTGATTTTCTCTCTCTTTCTCTGTCTCTATCTGTCTATCTGTCTGTCTGTCTATCTGTCTGTCTATTTCTCTCTCTCTCTCTCTCTCTCTTTCTGTCTCTGTTAGAATTAGGAATAAATATCTTTAGAATCTATTCTATCGTATCTTTTCGTTCCGTTCGACAACTTTCGAATGATTTCTATCAATGTTTAGAGAAAACATCAAGTATCCAATAACAATGTTTAGAAATTTAAACGGACTAAAAAAAAAAAAGAAAATTGATCAAACGATAAATCGAAGTATCGAGTAAAATCATTTTGAAAAAGTTTCAATGTGTAAATTATCGTTAATAGTTTGTCGAAAATAATTAAAGGACAAATTCGAAAGTGAAAGGAGGAAATCAATCGATCTATCGTGTCAATCGGCTTATCAAATTCTTTTTAAATATGAATGGTCTATCAAAAGTTTTTTTTCTTTTTTTTTTCTGTAAATCGTTAAGAGAGATGCGTCGAACATTATTTATTTAATTTTTTTGGACTCTCCCTCTCTCCCTTTCTCACCCTCTCTCTCCGTTTCTTTTTCCTTATAAGCGTATCCGTTTTCCTTTTCACCTCTTAAAAGAAAATTTGTCCAGGATAAATCAAATGATATTTTTTTCTTCGTGAAAATTCCATTCGGTAGCTATCGAATAAAAATTTTAAATCAACGAATGAACGTTGTTATAAAAAAATTATAGAAAAATTAGATCACCGAATATATTTGTTTAAAAATTTAGCTAATTAAATAAATCGTCGTTTAAAAGACTTGTTAAAAATAATTAAACGACAAATTCGAAAGTTAAAGGGATTGAGTTGACTTATCGAATCTTTAGATTATAAATGGTGTCATAAAAAAAAGTCTTTCCAAGTTAACAAGATAGAGAGAGCGAGAGAGAAAAGAAAAAGAGAGAGAGAGAGAGAGAGAGAGAGAGAGAGAGATGTATCAAATATTAATTTTCTCTGATCTTTCTACAAGCGTATCTCTTTTCCTTTTTATGTTCTCGCCCAAGTGAAAAGACGACGAGGACACATTGCACGATGATTCGTTGTGATAATTGGATCCCAAGATGAAGAGTTTAGCGATATACGAAGCTATTCATTAAAGCTGTTTAAAAATTTCAATCCTCAACGAAATTATTGGGAATTAAATACCCAATAAAAAATGTTTAAAATGTTGCTGATTAAATTAGCGTTGAAAATATTTGTCAAAAAATAATTAAACGATAAATTTGAAAGTGGACAGTAGTTTTAATTAAATAACGTGTTTCAATCGAGAATAATCGAATTAAAGAAACGATATTAAGTATCGAATAAAAAACAATGTTTAAAAATTTTCCACGATTAAATTATTCTTAATAATATTAATCGAATTCGAAAGAAACTTTGAGGAGAATTGATAAATCGAATTGTGTCGAGTAGACTCGTAAAATTGTTTAAATTATAAATAGCGTTCTATCGAAAGTTCCTTTAAATCATTAAGAGAGAGAAAGATAGAACATTCAGTTCTCTTTGGTCTCTCTATAAGCGTATCTGTTTTTTCTTTTTACATTCCCATCCAAATAGAAGAGTACACGAGGACACATTAGATGGTCTATCGCGATAATTCCATCCCAAGAAGAAGAGAGTATTGCGATCGAGGAACCTCTGATAGATCCATAAATCGAAGTAACGCACACACGTTGCGAAAGGTTTCCCATAATGAATGTTCGATGCCCGGAGACCTACTACATAATTGATAGGGAACCGAACGCGCTCGTTGCTGCGCTCTTCTTAAATCGAAACGAATTAAAGAGGCGCGTCACGAGCAACCATCGTTAAAACGGGGGCCCTCGTGGTTTCGTGGCTCACGGTTTGTAACAATTTGCCAATTTATCTCGAGAAAAGCACGATCACGTTGCCTTCCCTTAACAGTTTCCTTTTTTCTTCCTTTGTTTTTGTTGTTTTTGCTTTTGTTTTTCTTTTTTTGCGATTTTCCTTTTTCGTTTGTTCGTTCGTTTATTTTTTCCTTCAGTCTTTCTCTCTTTTTTTCTTTCTTTTACTTCTTCGTTTTTATACCAAGGAAAAACTAATCACGAATGGAAGGTAAGTATGTGGCGAGCAAGTGGTTTCAACCGTTTCTTTTCTATCTTGAAATGAATCGTTAATTAAAGTCCCGTAACACGTGTCGTAATCTCCCATAACCGTTTGTTTCGTAATAATTCTAATATTAGTAATATCATTTCTATTTGAGATTATATTATTTTATTTTATTTTTTTATTCGTGTATCATTCTTGCTTCATGCAACGTTTTCTCTTTTCTTTCTTTTTTCCTTTTCGATTTTTTTTTTGCATTTCTCTTCTTCTTTTTTTCGCAACATTGAAATGATAATAAATATTTTTTAAGTGATCTCGAAACTTTTTTCTAATTTTGGGATGAAACAATTTTTTTGATATATCGTCGAGATGATAGAGATACGAAAATTATTTCTAACGAGTATATATATATATAAAGTGTAAAAAAGAAAAAATACTTCAAAACATTAACGAAGGAAAATCATTAAATGAAGATTATGCATCGAAGTGTGCGCTCTACAAAGTTGCTCTCCTTTGGTTGCGCTCTACAAAATTGCTCATTTAAGCCACTTGAAGTATGATCCGTAACGATGTCCGATAGGGATGCAACAATGTAACTACATTTTTTTTTTACATTTCCTTTTTTTCTGTTTTTTCTTGGTTCAATTATTATACGAAGAATTTTATTGACAAAAATATCTCATTTTCTTTTTTAAATCGTCGTTTTTATATTAAAAAAAAAAAATAAAAAAAAATAAAGAAAAAGAAACGTGTCCGATATTTTCACGATTTTACAAATGATTGATATCCAACGTTTATATCGAATGATCGAGACGTTAAAATTTTATGCCGGTTGTTCTAAACGCACAACAGTTTATTCGCCAGCGTTGAAAGCGATACATAAATACATACAAAGAGAGATCTTGTTTAATAAAAAGAAATCGAACGAACGAATGCACACAAGAGATAAAACGTAAGTCACGGTGCACACGCTGAATCGTGAAATATTTTCTTCGGCATATGTGTATGTATGTATGTGTGTGTGTGTGTGTGTTTATATACACATACATACATCGTACATATTAGAATAGAAAGAAAGAAAAAGAAAAAGAAAAAATAAAAAAAAAAAATATAGTCGAACACGGTACGAAGTAGTAGATATCTGTTTATCTATCTTTTCTCTCTCTCTCTCTCTCTCTCTATTTCTCTATTTCTCTATTTCTCTCTCTTCCTCTTTCTTTCAATGTATATTTCCCTCAGCTGGAATTCATAGGAACGCAAACAGGTGTTTCGTCGTGGGGCATATCTTGCCTTTGACTATCGAAAGTTGGCGCGTGTACGATTAATTTGCGACTCGTATCCCTCGTAGTGATCTAATCGATACGAGTTTAGGTATACAAGGGTGTTGAAAGGTAAACGTCGTTAATGACATTTTCTTTTTAAGTTTACAAATTTGTTAACAAGCTATCTCGAAAAATAAAAATGATTATTAATAATTAAACATGCGAGAAACGGTTCGATAATTATTTTAATCGAATCGAAACGTTATTATCTTACTTTTTATCGAATGTATGAGTATCGAAGTTAAAAATCAAACGGATAATTCTCGAAACGAACAAAAATTTGTTAACAGCTTATTTCTAATAATCGCAATAATAATAATAATAATAATTATTATTATTATTATTATTATTATTATTATTATTATTATTATTATTATTATTATTATTATTATCATTAGAACTGTTAATAGTTAAATTCCTATACAATTCTGTTTTAATCAAATCGAAAGATAATTATTATCTTACTTTTTATTGACTCATACTCGTACGTATGAGTATTGGAAGTTAGAAATTAGACGGATTATTTCTCGAGACAGATTGATCTATACTTTCATCATACTTACGTACCTGTATTTCGACTTTCCACCGACATAACCGGTATTGCGTTAATACGGCATTGTTCCGTCAAATGATAGACGCATACGAATATGTTTCGTACCGGTAACTGCAGCAACCTTACGTCTACGACGTAACGATACATTCTTTATCGATGTGTCAAACTTTGAACTTTTCTATCGATTTCTAATATCTATCCCGTGACCCAATTCTTAACGATCCAACTATACGTATATTATATTTAAAATTTTTAAGTACTCCCAAGTATATCTGCTCGTTAATTAAATTATACGAAAAAGAAAATACGATATTCGATAAATATTTTATTTCTAATCTAGAGATTAAAGAAAAAAATTGTTGATAGTGGTATATGTATATGTCAATAAGAAAAAAAAAAAAGATTCATAAGAAAAATATCGACGATTGTAATCGATAAACGTAAAAGTAGAACGTAACGCGGAAATCCTGTGCATTGTCAAACGCCATTAATAAATTTATATTATCGTATAAATCATTGTAAAATGAATATCTATATAATGTATAATAGATATAGATCTAATATAAATATTTAAAATAAATACGACGATGACGACGACGACGACGATGATCTATTAGATCATTGAATTAACCTGTTTCGTATTATTGCATATATCTATAGTTTGCATATACCTATAGTTATACACACACACACACACACACACATATGAATTGGAATGATAGTATAACTGTAGTATAAATGTATTGAAATATTCGAATAAGAAATTTATCGATAGGATTGTATAAGAGGGGCCTGTTAAAGGCATATATGGTATTTACCTTCGTGGATTCAGAAGTTGGTGTTAAAATATTACACGATAGAACCGAAGCTAATAGCATTTATCTCATCGAAGATATCGATAGAATCGTCGATCGTTATCGATAGTATCCAATCGCGGCGGCTCCTATCAATTGAGAATTAAATCGATTTATCAGAAACATCCTCGAACGTTACTATTACGAGCTGTTAACTCCTTCGTGAGATCAAATTATAGAGAAAGAGAGAGAGAAAGAGAGAAAGAGAAAGAAAGAAAGAAAGAAAGAAAGATAGATAGATAGAGAGAGAGAGAAAGAGAGAGAGAGAGAGAGAAAGGATAAGATAAAGAGAAGATAAACGTACTTACACTATTACACGAAATAACACCGATATTAATTTTTGTCGTAGCAGTATATAAAAGAATTTAATCGATTCTCAAAGAATAAAAAAAAAAATATTACGTAAACAAAGAAACATGATGGTTATATTATACTTGACGATTAATCTGTTAAAAAAAGATATCTAAATAGAATTAATCGATCGATCGGTATCACGATTAATATAACGTTTATGTAATACCATCTATACTATATATTATACCAAGGAGAATAGAAATGAACGAGGTTTAATTCGTAATAGAATTAACGTCTATAATCACGTGGACGATAGAAAAGGAGTAGTTTAATTGGCAATTAACGTTTCGACCTTTGTCTCTGCCGTGAGTAAATAGACGTCAAAATTTTCTCGAGTAAAGCGCAATCGGTATAATCGAGAGGATCGTGGTCTACGTTACTCATGAATATTCATTGGGCGCGGATCTGCTTCGAAAGGCGGAATATTATACGGGCTTTTAAGAAGACGAGCACGCGAGAGAAAGAAAAAAGAATGAAAGAAAGAAAGAAATAAAAAAAGAAAGAAAGAAACAGAGAAACTGAGAAACACACACAGAGAGAAAGAGAGAGAGAGAGAGAGAGAAGGTATTCTATACGCTTGGGTAAATATATTCATCCGTAGAAGGTGCCTCTGCACAGATAGCGATATCTTTGAATGCAATGCCGTGCAAGATACGTCCAAGCTAATATATTTATCCTGCCTCACACTTAATGTGGATCGCACCGCGTTGCGGTCATGCTCGCCTCCGGGAGCACAACAAATACTTCTGCTTCAGAAGAAAAGTTTCGAAAGAAAAAGAAAAAGGAAAGAAAGAAAGAGAGATAAATAGGAAAGAACGAAATTTGGTTTTTATTCCTTTATCTTTTTTCTTTTCTTCTTCTTTTTTTTTCTTTTTCTTTTCTTTTAATCATCAGTATTCTTTATGTTCCTTATACTTCAAGTTCTGAACTTATTTAACTCCCTTTGTTGACATCGAGTGATGTAAAAAAAATTGAAAAAGAAAAAACAGTTTTTTTTTTAATTAAAAAAATGAAAGAAAACAAGATCTCGCGCGTGATATTATGAGGGAGATAAAAGATTTATATGTACGTAAAGATTTGTAATTAATTTCAAGGGAATATTTTTTTTTATGATTTATTACGTATATCGTATATTGTTTTCATTTAAATATCTATATTTATCAAAGGAGATCGATAATGAACATGAAATAAAAATTAAAAATAAAATAAAATAAAATAGAGAAAGATGAAAAAAGAATACAAGAATCATAAAATAAAAATAAAAAATAAAATAAAATAAAAGAAGAAGAAGAAGAAGAAGAAAAAGAAGAAGATAAGAAACATAGTTTGTTCGTTGTTTGAAAAATTTATTGTTAGTGTTTTTCTAAATCTTACGTAAACATCGTCACGGAAGTTAATTAAATCCTGGCGAATTCACAACCAATTAGCTCGGAGTATACTCGTTACGATTCGATATGATAATGCTCTTGCATAAATTATCTGAAAACGTAGCAATTCCCTAAAGATCGACTGGCAAGATGAACTCGCTTTTAAACGATTGGAAATCGTACGCGGTAACACATATATATTACATATACATATACATCCGTGTGCCCATATATTCTTTACGAATCCCGAATGATCGTGATCGTGATCGTGATTTTCCATATCCGTTTGAGTAAGAGATTAAATATGTATGATAGAATAACTGCATGAGTGACAAGTTAAATGATAACTACTTTCAATATCGTATTTTATATTTTTGCAAATAAATTGCCAATATATATATATATATATATATATATATATATATATATATATATATATATAAAACTGTCGATCGTCCGCGGTAATTACGATTTACGAGTTAATTATAGATCATAGATATTTTCTGATATGTTCGATGGAGCCGAGGAAAATGAAAAAAGAAATAAAAAAAAATGGTATTCCAATTTTTCATTAGTTGAAAATTGCTCTTTGTTTTGTTTTTTTATTTTTTATATGGCTATATAAATTATGTATATTATATATATATATATATATATATGTGTGTGTGTGTGTGTGTGTATTCAATATCAAACAGCTTATCACTTGTAAATTTTTTTTGGTTTTCGATCTTTCGGTTTTCATTTTTTATTTCTCTTCTTTTTCTTCTCTTTTTTTTTGGTAAAAAAAGAAATATCACTCCAACTTTTCAACTATTAAAAACTGCTCCTTATTTTTTATATATATATATATAAAAATTATTACATCTCTCACATTCGATATGAAACATATAATTACCCGTAAATCTTGTTAAAATATTTTGATTTCAATTTTTTCGTCTGGTTTCTCTCTTTTCTTTTCTTTTAACTTTTTTCTTTTTTTTTTTATAAAAAGGAGAAACTCATTTACCGTAAAACGACGTTTATAAATTGTCCTACAGCAGATTAATAACAGAGACTTATATTTATTTCGAAGTCTGAAAATCTCGACTTCTCGGAGATGAACATGATCGTTTCGCTTTCTTGACACGATTTATATCGTCGTGAGGTAGCCGTTAACCCGGAAAGGCAAAAGAGAAGAAAAGAAAAGAGAAAAGGAAAAAGAAAAGGAAAAAGAAAAATAAAGAGAAAAAAAAAGTTAAAAGAAATGTCATTTTTTTTTTCTTTTTCTCATAAGACCAAACTATATCTATAGTTCTTATCTAAATATCCTCAGTCATAGGTAATTCTATCCGTTATTGTGGCAGCATTGTTCAATATTAATCGTGGAATTTCGTACGCATAAAGTTATCGTCTAGCAATCGATACCTAGTATCTATTATCTTCAACGCGATCGAGCTAGCTGCTGTGTTTCTCTTCATAAGAGCACAATTACCTTTGAAATCGATTAATTAAGCGAGTATCGCCGAGTTTCAGGGCACGGCTTCGTTATAAACACTTTTATAGGAATTACCTCGTGTATTCGTGCGGAGATTCGAAAAGATAGAAAGTAAACTTACCTAGCTGCCTACGTAAATCCAACTTACATTGTTTTATATAGTTTCAACTTCTGCTTGAAAGAGAAAGAGAGAAAGATAGTTTCTCTTTCTCTCTCTCTCTCTCTATCTATCTATCTCCCTCTTTCTATCTCTATCTAATGATAGTTACTCCCTTTATCGTTGCTCGCGCGTAATTAATCACGAGGCATCAACAGCTTAGAAGTGTAGGATCTAATTTCGATTTAGAAAGGCCACGAAAGAGAAAGAGAGAAAGAGAGAGAAAGAGAGAGAGAGAGAAAGAGAAAGGTCAAGATTATTATTTCAAATTTCTTTAGTACCATTGAAAAAAAAAATAAATAGAAAGAAAAAAAAAAGAACGAAACGAACAAACACTTTGGATCCTTTCACATGGCAGAAGCGTGTGCATGTGCATCTATGTGTGTGGAATAAGTAATTATGAAAAATAATTAAATGGTTGTAAGTCTAGCAGATAGATCCATCGATCTTTTCTTTCGAAAGATAATTCTTAACATAACAGATAATACATATATAAACACACACACACACACACACATATATAAATATACGTGCGTATATATTGTACTATACTCGTAAAACTTACACGTCTTCATTCTCTTGCGAATTTAAGATAGGATATCGCATTAAGGGAGGGGAAAGAAAAAAGAAAAAAAAAGAGAAGAGATAAAAAGGAGAGGAAAACATAAAAAGCGAAGACAGAAAAAAAATAAGTATTAACAAACGACCAGCTACGTAAAGAGTACGAATGAATCCATTATCGTTCTTGACAGGTGTTTGTATACCTTAAAGCGCCAACATACGTTTGTCGGCTACTCGGCATTTCACAAAAGAGCCATGATATTCCGTGCGAATAACATAAATGTTACGTTTGTTATGTACCTAACATAGGATATGTACACATATACATAGATACGTAGATACATACATGCCTATGTAAGTACGTAAGTAAGTAAGTAAGTAAGTAAGTAAGTAAGTAAGTAAGTAAGTAAGTAAGTACTTACTTAACCACCTCGTGTGTGGAAACGAGAGCGGGTATTAATGTACTCTCATTATAAACTTATCTACAACGGTGTGGTGTAAACGGATCGCGTGATCTTATGGCCTTTCATTATAATTATAATGATTTTTCAAATACTTTTAAGTATCGATCGTACCTGGTAAAATTTGCCGAAAGGTTTGAATAGATTAGAAATATTTACCGATGGTATATGTACTTACTATTATTTATTAGATCTCTTTCTCTCTCTCTCTCTCTCTTTATACATGTATATATATATATATATATATATATATATATATATATATATATATATATATATATAAAACTACTGATGATCCACGTCATATTGATATACGAGATACAATTTTCTTTCCGTTTTATTCAAATTTTTTTTTTAATATATCATTGACCCCACAGAGATCTACGATATTCCAAGAATACTGATATCGGAAGAACCTAACGGAACAACATTCAAAGAGAAAAAGAGAGAGATAAAAGCATAGTATCATTCCGTTCACGGAGTAATCATCGCCTTGGCCCTTGATCGATACTCCTGGAAACCATTCGGATAGTTCTCTCCTAGCAAATAGATTACGTTCTAACGCGTTTGCAACGTACACCATCTCGCATCGGCGAGATCATTTTTATAGATCGTCAATATCTTTTCAAAGAAGTGATTAGAACAGATCGTGAGATGGTAATCGAGTGAGTTATACCGGATTTTATTATTATTCCAAAAAATATATTCAAAGTAAAACAATAATAATAACAATAGTTATTATCAATAAAAAAAAAAAATTGTTCGCGTTCTTTTTTTTCTCTAGTTTTTCTCGCTTTTTTTCTTCTCCTTTGTATAAATTATTGCAACAAATTTGTCGTAAATGGAACAAATGTAAAAAAAAAAAGAGAGAGAGAGAGAGAGAAAAAGACAAGATCGTATAATCGAATAGGCGCGCGTAAAATCTTGTAGTTATAAAAAAAAAGGGATAAAAAGAGAAGACAAAAAACGTAGTTAGATTTATATCGATCGATTTCGTTCCTTTTTCGGAATTCGATCGATCTATTTCGATTTATATCGATTTATCTAACTGATCGACCGATCGGTCGATCGATCGGTCGATCGTTCATTCGCACACGAATCTTGAAAGTTGTTGGAAAATAGTGATCTTTAAACGATATTTGCCGAGAAATGCGTAGAAAGGTAGCAGCTTCTGAAAAGAGGACTCTCTGAGAGGGTTTTGAAAATCACGACAGGTCGATTCGATCGATCGAATGCAATGGAGTTGCACGTAGAGCTGGATAGCGAGTTAAAAAGAAAGAAAGAGAAAGAGAAGGAGAGAGAGAGAGAGAGAGAGAGAGAGAGAGAGAGAGGATAAGACGAGGATCTCGCGTGGTCGAACGTACTCGCACGAGCACGGAACTTTCTAATGCCTGCATTAATATTTTTGTGCCTTCGAGCTAAAGCCGTTGCGTCAAAAGGTCGGCTCGCACTGTTTCTCGTAGACGGCGTGAAACACGACGATTGGATGTATGTGTGTGTTTATGTGTGTATATATATATATATTATGTATATGTATATATGTGTATGTATGTATGTATGAATGTATGTGTATGTATGAATGTATATGTATATATGGATGTATATGTATGGATGGATGGATGGATGAATGTATTTTATATATGTACATATATATATCGAATTTATAATATCATAAAGGATGATATTATTTCGCTGAATAATGTTCTATCTATAACGTATTTACTACGACACCATGACCCTCAACTTTTAACATCGTCATCGTTCTTTAAATGTTTTGTCGATTGTTATCTCGATTGCATACAACTTAAAAATTTCTATTTTCTAATGATAAACCCGATGTTTAAATTTCCTTTTTGTCTTATCTACGAGATAGATTGTTAAAATAAGAAGAAAGAACGGGAAGAAAGAAAGTAATGAAAAAAAAAAAGAAAAAAGATTAAATAAAAACGAATTGGAAAGATTTATTTTAACAATGAAACGATCGACCATAAAACTTTTTCAATTCTCGATACGTATATTCGGTGATATCAATATTTACGAATGAAACATTAGAAGAGATATACGAATTTGCCGATTCGATTGAATCGAGACGAACGAATGGACGAACGAAGTTCCATTTTAATGCAATTTTCATTTTTGTATCATCTTTGTTGTTAGAATCTGTTAAGGCAAATAAATAACTCGAATTTAGTAGTTTCTTTTTTCTTCTTTTCTCTTCCTTCTTTTCCATCGAGATAGGTATATAAAATCGAATCGTGAACTTTGTGCCATACAACTCTTGATCGGTCTTACTACTTTGAATATACATTGCACTCGCGGTTAGGATAATTTCCAAGCTCGATGGAGATATACACATACTTACATACCTATCTACTTGTTATATATATATATATATATATATATATATATATATATATATATACATGCATACGCACGTGGATATATTTTTGTAATATTATGAGATAAGTCTCTTGAAATCGGACGAACAAGAAAAGAGAAAAAAAAAAGAAAAAAAAATAAACAAATAAATAAATAAAGAAAAAAAAAGCCGATTGTTCAGTCAAGAAACTCGAGAGAGCCAGGCTTGAGATCGAGATGATGCGGATAGATCTCATTCGCATTGCCCCGGTCGATCTCGCGAAATCTCTTTGCGAGAGTAACCATTGAATTAGCAGCGAGAAGGCGGGAGAGAAAATTACACGCTTCTTGGTACCTACGTACCAACACTATGACTACGAGGACAACTACAACGACTACGAGGACTAGGACGACTACGACGACAACGACTATGATGACTACGATGACGAAGTCTTGTGAGCTTAGATGAGGAAGGTCGTTGTTAGAAAGAGTAAGAGAGAGATAGAAGTTAAGAGAAAGAAAGAGAAGAGAAGAGAGGAGAGAGAGAGAGAGAGAGAGTCAAACTCTTCTCAAGAACGATCGTTTCATTTCAGATATATATCTATCGGTCTACACGTAATTGTCCTTGATAACGGTACACGATGCACCTACATAACGGCACGTTACTACGTATATACCTCTGTCTTTTTAACATATTATTGCTTTGTTTTGCTTTGCCCATGACGGCTTCCTATTGATAAGTGTTCGTTGTTCCGTATCGATTATCTATGTTTAGATATTTTTTCTTTTCTTATTTCTTTAATTTTCTTTTTCGTTTTTCTTTTTTTACAACTTATATATCACACAGTATAGTTTCCCTGTATATATGTATCTATATATATATATATATATATATATATATATATATATATATATATTTGTTTTCTTTCTCTGTTTTATCATATCAATTATCTTTATCTCTTTAACAAGGAAATGCTACTGAAATTTTGAATTTCTTTATTTTCTTTCTTCACTACGTAAATATCACAAGTATAACTCCCTTCTTTCTCTTTCTCTCTCTATATATATATATATAATTTTTTTTGTGTTTTATCATATTGATTATCCTTATCTTTTTAACAAGGAAATGCTATTGAAATTTGTAAAAAGAGAAAAGAAGGAAAACGAAGAAAAAAAGAAGAAAAGAAAAAGATAAAAAAAAAAGAGTAGATCCTATACACTCTATACCTAACGTCTAATTAACGAGAGAGTCGATAACGTTTCACCTTTCGGACAAGGCAAACACGTTTTGAGGCTTGTAAAGTTACCTGCCTTGTTATTAATCCTCTGGAAATGTGAGTCTCCTACGCTTTAATTCACGATGTATTATTATTTGAACTCGTGATCATTAATTATTATTACATCGATTTCGTTTTCCATTTCAAGATTATTATAACCAACGTCGGAAGCTGTGATTTTCAAATACCTAATAATCGATGTTTCCTGCTTCCGTTCTCTCTTTCTCTCTCTCTCTCTCTCTTTCTCTCTTTTTTTCTCTCTTTCTCTATACTGTGTAAAACCCGTATTCCTTAACTCTTCTCGAACAACATCGGTTGTATAGTGATTCGAACGAATGGACGAACAGGAGACACGCTTCGACGGATCTTGCGAGCAAGTCTTGCCTCTACATTGTGGAATCCGAACAAAGTCGACTCTTGAAGTCGACACTAAAGTACCGTGACTACCTTATCACTTTTTCCTCTTTCTTTCATTTTTCTATTTCTTCAAATTTATTTTTCTATAAGGAAACATAAGCCTTTAAGACGATTAAGAATAATAAATATACCTCATATACGTAATATTTCATTTTAGAAGTTGTATGTTCTAACGAAATCATATACTTTTTATATAACTATCTATTAATTAATTTAGAAGTATTATTTAATATTTAATTATATATATATATATATGTATGTGTATACTTATAATTATTAATTAATTCCATCGTAGGTATTATTGAAATAATTTATTAATTCGATATCTCATTGTGATCGCACGAGAGAAAAAGTAAACAAATGATCAAACAATTTTTCTTATCTACAGTAATTCTCATTTTAAATATCTCTCATTATTCCATCGCTAACTTTGTTTTAATTTACTTTTATATTACTAATAAAATTTCAGAAAATAATATATATCGTGTAATAATCAAAATAATGTATACATGTAGGTATCTATATTATTTAAGTGGAATGTGACCATGTGATCAAAAGAACAGAAATTCCCAAATGGTTTCTTTATCAGTAATCCTCAATTATATATCACTCATGTGTCTCCCTCTCTCTCTCTTTCTTTCCCTCTCTCTCTCTGTTTCTCTCTCTCCCTCTTTCATCTTAATTCTTACAAGTCAACATTGAAACGCTTATCTTTAGTAATTCTCATTTTTATATCATTCACTTTTATGTTACTCATTTCTCTCTCTCTCTCTCTCTCTCTCTCTCTCTCTCTGACTTTTTTTCTCCCTTACTCTCTTTCATCTTAACTCTTACGAATCTTTATCAAAACTCTTATCTCCAATAAAAAGAAAAGAAGAAATATGTATAGATAGAACGGAGTGGGGAGAGAGACTTAATTTATTTACTTCTGTTTACATGCAAATGGACAACGAGTATTCGCATGCTAATCGAACGAGTATCGCTGGGCCGTAACGATTTTACTCTTTGCTGAATAGCCGCAACCGTGAAGAAGCAACGGACGTGCAGAGTTCTTGGTGAAATCAAAGGAAGAAAAGAAAAGAAGAGAAAAGAGAAGAAGAGAAGAAAAGAGAAGAAGAGAAGAAAAGAAAGAAGAAGCGAGAGAAAGATAGATAGATTAAAAAAGAACGACAGAGAGAAAGAGAGAGAGAGAGAGGCAAGTTACCAAGTTACGTCGTCGTTGTCGTCGTCGTTGTCGTCGTCGTCTTCGTCTTCGTTTCGATATCGCCGATAAATTTCGCACCTTGGATCGCGATCGTAGTGCTGCGGCTTGTATCTCGATAACGGAACGAGCTGAAAAGGGGGAACTTCGTGATCAAGAGCGTATTACCATCACGGGAAGAGAAGATTTTTTTTTCCTTTCTTCCTTTTACCTTTTCTTTTCTTTTCTCTTCTTTTTCTTTTTCTTTTTTTATACTTCTTCCTTCACGTCACGGGGGATTATTAAAATAATCGATATCTAGACGTGGTGGATTAATCATCGATAATATCTTCGCGAATACTTTACCAAGAATGAGATTCGTTTGTAGGAAAGTTTTTAATCGA
Organism: Vespula vulgaris; assembly: GCF_905475345.1. Lineage (NCBI taxonomy): Eukaryota > Metazoa > Arthropoda > Insecta > Hymenoptera > Vespidae > Vespula > Vespula vulgaris. The sequence continues at coordinate 2,550,028 of NC_066599.1, read as the reverse complement.
AAAATGAAAAAGTAAAAAACAAAAAAATAAACAGACGACTTTATTGTATGCGATTAAGTTTTTAGAAGGGTTCTTTTTTTTCGTTCTTTTCTTTTTTCTTTCTTTCTTATTTCACTATATTGTTTTTTCTTCTTTTTAAAAGTCCAGCGATTATTTCATCGTAAACCGAAAAACTTTGGATCCTTTTGTTTCTTATGTACTGCTTCAATGGAGTTGTAAATTGCGTTATTCTCTTTCTTTCTTTTTTCTTTTACTTTTTATCTTCGCAATCCTAAATACCCGATTGAAACTTTATCTTAATCATTAAAAAATGTTAATTCGTTCTCGAAATATACGAATTATTCAATATGGTAGGTCCATTTTGAACCGGTTAAAGCATTAAAATTATGATAACCTAAAGAATACATATTACTTTGTTGCGATATTACTTTACATTTTATGTATATATAAATATATATCTAGACATGCATCTATGTATATATATATATATATATGTATGTGTGTATATTCTTAAATAAAATATTTATTTTTAATAATCATTAATCACGTGCATCGTAATTATCATCTCTTAGACCCGCGTCTATGATATATGAATTAATGTGTAAGCGTCGACGATTTCGCGTTTCGAATAGAGCCCAAGTCGATATCTTCGTCGATATCTTCGAGTGGACCACCTGTGGATGCTGCGCATCGAATCGTCGATCGATCGAACGATTTCATGCCTTCTATTACATACCATTCTATTGCATACTTATATACAATGAAGAAACGACCGTTCTCGAATCTTCGTCCATAACGGATTTTAATGAATTTCTCTGTCTACGAACGTTTAAACGAGAAAAAAGAAAAGAGAAAAACAAAAAACAAAAAACAAAAAATAAATAAGTAATAATCAAGAAATAGACTTGAAGAAATATAGTTAGCGAAATCGTGTGAGATATAAAGAATAAATAAATAATAAACACAATTAAGATTAACTCATAAGAAAGAGAGAGAAAGAGAGAGAAAGAGAGAGAGAGAGAGAGAGAGAGAGAGAGAGAGAAATTTGATGATACTCGTCTCGATAAATTATGCCAATTTCACTTGATTCCTCGTCTCTTTAAATAACCGTAATTATACTTGTTCTTTATCGTTTGTTTAGTATCGTCGGGCTTTTACAACGACGATCATCGAGAAAACCGCAGAGTCTTTTCTCTCCCTCTCCCTCCCTCTCTCTCTCTCTCTCTCTCTCTCTCTCTCTCTCTCTCTCTGTTACTCTCTCTGTTACTCTCTCGATTATGCAGCATCTCTCCACACCTTCTTCTTCGTCTTCTCTCTTTACGTTTTTTATCAGAGTTCCTTTTTTTTCTTAACACGAGACGGCAATGACTATAATCGAAGATGAAAGAAAAGGAGAGAAGGAAAGAAAGAAAGAGAGAGAGAGAGAGAAGGAGAGATAGATAGAGAGATAAAGAGAGAAATATATATATATTCAGAGAGAGAGAGAGAGAGATGAAGGATCGATCGATCGATCAGCTTTTTGCAATGCCGGCAAATGTCTTCTCTTCTGCAACAATGTCACGAATCTCACGACGCTCTCACATGAATATATATGTATACACGTATATACAACGGATACATACACATATACAAAGAGAGAGAAAGAGAAAGAGAGAGAGAAAGAAAAAAAAAGAGAGAAAGAGAGATACGTTCGCGAATCTATCGATTTCTCTCGTAGTTACGGAAGATGCCTTAACGGCTCGATCCAAAGCATTTTGCTCTCTTGGCAACACTGCTGAGTGAAAGAGAGGAGAGAAAGAGAGAGAGAGAGAGAGAGAGACGCATAGCGAGCTAGAAAGTTCGTGAAGTCTTCAAAGCAACTTTTACGAGATCGCTATCTCACCGACCTAATAACAACAATTTCGTCAAATCGATAAAAGAGGTCGATATAATCGGAGCAATCTCCCGATTGTCTCGAACTTACGTGTATGTGTTTATTATATATATATGTATATGTATATGTATGTATGTATATGTGTATATGTATAAACGTATTATATATGTGTGTACGTGTGTTGAAAAGGTAGTCGATTATCTCGAAACGAAGCAATCTTCGTGAAGGCCGTTAATGAGCCGATAAGAGGGACTTAACTTTGCACCGATTCTCGCTCGATCGAACCCGATCAAGATTTTGTTGTCGATACCTTCTTTCTAATCGATCTATATCGAATATGACCAAGCGTATTCTTTTCTCTATGTATTCTTGTCTCTCTCTACTCTCTCTACGTCTCTCTCTCTTTCTCTCTGTTTCTCTCTCTCTACTCTCTTTTTACTCTCCATCTATCTCTTTCTTCTCGCAAATTTCTACTTTGTATCACTAGAGATCGAGCGATCTCTTTCACTATGACCGTTCACTGTATAACGTATAAAGTTGCTAATCAAGCCGATACCCCGATGACTCGATCGATGATATTCGATAAAGTAATGTCCTAATTATAGTAAACGTCAGACGAAATTGGTAGTTAGTTATTGAGTTTGATCTATATTGACGTGAGTACGACGTGATAATGTTAAATAATGTATCCTAATTTGTTAGAGAAGATACGTGCATATATATATATATATATACATGTGTATGTGTGTGTATTTATGCTTGTACATATTTGTAAGTATCTGTAAAAGAAAAAAGAAAAAGTAGATAGACCTTTCTCTTTCTTAATCGTAAAAAGAAGAACGTACATATATACTAATCTCGACTAGAGTTTTACGAGCCAGTAAGAATTAGCGAGATAGGTTGAGAACGGAGATCTAATCGCGAGGAAAGTGATGATGAAGTGGACACTCGCCGAGGGAATTACGATCATCAGGTCATACAATCACGAGCACCGGTGCATCGCGATGAAAGAAATCGAGAGAAAAAGAGAGGAAGAGAGAGAAAGAGAAGGAAAGAGGGAAGTAAAGATAGATTGTACGAGAAGGTCATTAAATCTGAAACGTGAAACCAGTCTTCTGGAGTGGTGTTAGAAAAAAAAAAGAAACAAAAAGAAATAGAAAAGAAAAAGAAAAGAAAAAGAGCGATAGATCTGATTCTATGTTCTCGAATTAAGATTAAAACTATCTATATTATTAACAATTTAACATTAATATTGCTATTAACATTGTTTCGTATTTAATGTATAATCTTTCGAGAAAATAATTAGTGTGAATATTTTCGTATATCACGTGTAAGTACTTACTCTAATTTCTAAAATGAACAAAATAGAAATTAAAGAAGAAAAGAAAAGTAAAGAAAAAAAAAAAGGAAAAGAAACGAAGGGAAAAAAAAAGTAAAATAAAACGAAATGAAAGTAAAAATAAGATGGGGAAAACTTCGTGAAACGTAGGAGAATATTCAATATAAAGTATTCGATTTAATAAACGTAATTAAAAATCGAATCGGACGTTCCGAGTTCTCATTGAATGTACTTAACAGGCAAATTAAATGTTTACAACATTATCAAATCACGAATTCTATTCGTTTCCTCGGTAGGTCGTAGAGTACAAATGTCCTCACAAATTTATCCGACGTATGCGAGAGAATTTCCGAAATGTTTTTTTCGGAATGTTTTATACGAGAATACTTTATCGTATTCCATGTATCGGATACCCAATAATAATAATAATAATAATAATAGTATTAACAACAACAAAAACAAAAACAACAACAATAATAATAACAACAACAATAATCATGATAATAATAATAGAACGAGAGGATACTGTTAGCAAAAAGAGAGATAGAGATAGAGATAGAGATAGATATAGATAAAGAGGAGAGAGAGAAAGAGAGAGAGAGAGAGAGAGATTCTCGAATTACCGACGATATTTTGTCCTTACGAAACAGTTATACACCGTGTAAACATGCTTATGTATCCACGTGGACAAACGAAAATTGCAATACTCCATGGGGACCGAGGTCATACACGATTATTAGTCGAATTTATAACCCAAGGATTCGAGCGTGAATACGTTAGCGATGTTAAAATGAAAACTGTGTGTGTCGCAACGATAATTAAAAAATCCCAAAGAAGTTACTACCAACGTGTTGCGTGTAGCACTAGTAGCATAAGTTCCAAGGGAACATATAGGAATTCCCATCGATTCGTGATTTGAATTCAATTATATCGCAGTTTTATATCGAATTAACTTGTTTATTCGACGTCGACCGGTAAATGGATTTTTCTGGGTCGATTCTTTACATTCGACTATTTCTCTCTTACCTTGTGTTTTTTTCATTCTTTTTTCTTTCCTTTTCTTCCTTTTTTTTTGTGATACTCTGATACAGGAACTGTTCTTCCAACGAGTATCAACGCTTTCTCTGTATCCAAAAAAATAAAAAAAAGAGAAGGAACGAGGGAATACAAGAACGGAGTGAGCTAACGAGCTCACGCAAAATTCGACCTTTGTCCAAGAAAAAAAAGAAGAAAGAGAGAAAGAAAGAAAGAAAGAAAGAAAGAAAGAAAGAAAGAAAAAAGGAAGGAAGGAAGGAAGAAGAAAAAAGAAGAAACAAGCAAAAAGGACTTTCGTCGGACGCGATCGATAGAGATCCTTCTTCGAAAAAAAAAAAAAGAGAAAAAGAAAGAAAAAAAAAGAAAAAATAACTTAAAAAAATAAGAAAAAAAATAAGAAAAGAGAAAAAAAAGAAAAAGAAACGTTTTTGGCCTGAGGTTAAATCACGAGGTGGTACCGGGCTGATTGTGAGTTAGCGAGAAAGAGAGAAGGAAAGAAGGAAAGAGAGAGAGAGAGAGAGAGAAAGAGAGAAAGAAAGAAAGAGAGAAAGAAAGAAAGAAAGAAAGAGAAGGAGTGATAGAGAGAGAGGGGGTGAGAGAGGGGGTGAGAGAGGGGGTGAGAGTGGGTATATACGGAAGAGAGGCATTACCCCACCCAGATGTGCGAGTCCGCAGGATCTTGGGCTCGAGAATATCCAGTTAACAGGGTCGCCGACCGTATACCCACTTAGGTGGCCTAGGCACATCTCTGAGGGAATACAAAAAAGAAAAAAAGAAAAAGAGGTGAAGAATGTTTCTCTGTTTCTCTCTCTCTCTCTCTCTCTCTCTCTCTCTCTCTCTCACACATACCACACTCTTTCTCTATTCTAAGAATAATAACAACAATGATAATAATGATAATAATAATAATAATAATAAAAAGAAATAAAAAGAGATCTACAAAAGTCAACCACCAAGCAGTCGGATTCCTGGTCACCAGGAACATCCTGAAGCAGTTAAGTGTGACCGCACGACCGCTATCGATGCTCTTCTCCTTGCGTTTTCGATTGTTCGAGCTAGTTCATGCTTGATATCGAAGGCCCAGATATACTTACTTACACTCGGCACACAATGGCGAGGTGGACCGTTCTTACCTCTTTGTCGTCGAGTGTCTTCCTCTACGTTTTTTCTTCTCTTTTCTCTTTGATTTCATTTTTTTTTCTTTCTTTTTTTTAATCCTTTTTTTTGCAATCCTTTTAATTCTCTTAATTCGTTTTTCTCTCTGTCCATTACTATTATTGCTATTACTATTAACTTATATACCGGTCGGTATTATTTCTACGTCTTTCAAATAGATAAACGTTGGACTTGTGTACCATTAACGATCAAAATCATAGAGCTTACATGTTGTATTTATATGTATGTATGTATGTATGTATGTATGTATGTATGTATGTATGTATTTATCCAAGTAAGCACGTACGTATGTATGTATGTATATATGTGAAGTGTTATAGAATAGAAAAGGAGATATACTCATTCAACGAGTCACCATGTTGCCATTGGCGCCAACTTCATTGCTGCAAGGTGCAACGTGTCTCCCGATTAGCTAGCTTGGCTAGATTATAATCGAACTGGAACTGCCTCGAGCTATGTCTACCAGACCCTTTCTTTCTTTTTTTCTTTCCTCTCTCTCTCTCTCTTTTTTTTATTCGAACGAATGAAAGAGAGAAAAAAGAGAGAGAGAGAGATTGTCGAGTTCGTGAAACGTATTCGTGATCTTTGATCGATTATAATCCTTTTTCTTTTTTTTTCTTCCTTCCTTTTTCTATTTTTCAGTTATTTTTTTCCTTTTTTTTTTTTTAAGTAGCAACACGAAAAAATTACAATACTACTTTTTATTATTTCTATTTCGGCATCTACATGTAATATATGGATATTTAAATGAATTAAATGGAAGGAAGAAACGATAAAAGAAAAACAAAATTTGAGAGGGGGAGAGAAGGTCGAAGGGGCGACGGAGGAAGATAAAAAATATGTATAATCGAGTGGGCCAAAATATTTGCATAATTTTGTCATGGTCGACGAGTATAACCCTGAATCCAACCCATGGAGTTTAACGTTCGAGGATTCGGTGTCGTTGTTATTTTTATAAAATTATGTCGATTTTAATTCGAATGACAGATAACGATTAATTATTATTTAAAGATAACGTTGTTTCTTCCTAATAGTAGCCAGTTTCATCGATAAAATATATACGTGTATGTATATATATATACTTAATGACATACTGGATTCATATAAAACTTGTAACAATATTTTTTGGATAGCTGTTTAAAACAAAAAAAAAAAAGAAAGAAAGAAAGTTAAAAAAAGTATTCTTTATAATAATATTTCACACGTACACTTTCATTTATGTGTTAGAATTAATGAAACAAAAAATAATTACTTCCAATTGGAAGACATTGACTACTTTCGAAGTTTCCATTGAATCATGCTTATTATTAATTAGATTAAAAAAATTATTTATTTTGCCAATATCAGAGTCATCTTTTAACAATTTACTCTTAATACAAAAAAAATTGTAATTTTACATGGTGTAAAACGTTATCCCAAAAAAGTCACACATCGGATTCTTACGCGTTCATTCAAGGAATCAATATCGAATATTTTTCTTTTGTGAAGAAATATAATAAAAAAGAAAGAAAAAAAGTAAAAACCAAAAAAAAAGAAAGGAAAACAATGATCAGAGACTAGTTATTCGAGTTGTTTCGAGTTATTCGAAATAACGTCGAATTTCTTGCTTCCTTGTTATAGAAAAAAATAAATAAATAAATAAATAAAAAAGTAAGAAAATAAAAAAAAAGAAACATAAACTGTTGCACCCTAAAGGCAAAAGAAGTAAACCGACTAAAAATCAAAGAAAGAAAGAGAGAGAGAGAGAAAAAGAAATAATAAATACAAAAGATGCTAAAAAAGAAATGATCAAGAAAATAATCTCGATGAACGCGTTCTTAAGTTAATCCATTTGTTAAAACATTTATTTGGTTTGCCGCCAATGGATGATACGGCTAATATATCGAGTTTATAGAAACGATCGGATTAGGCAAAGAAAAAGAAAGGGAGATAGAGAGAGAGAAAGAGAGAGAGAGAGAGAGAGAGAGAGAGAGAGAGAGAGATAGCAAACTCAATCTCTTGAAGCATTTTACTCGATTCTCAGGCGTGGCTGAGCAAACACAAAAGCGTATTCGAAAGGTAGAATAAATAGATATGGTATGGAAGAGACAAACGTAAGTATATACAAAACGACGTTTGTATTCGATTGTAAAAGAGAGAGAGAAAGAGAGAGAGAGAGAGGGAGAAAGAAAAAGAGAGAATTCATAAGATGCATTTCTTTTTCTCATTTATACCGTTTCAGGATAACTAGAACGTCCGATGCGTTGCATTATAAGCAACGATGGTGAACTGAAATGCTCTATTCTTTGAAAGTACAACTTGAAATATCAAGAAGATGTGTATGTATATATATATTGCTATTCATATTTAGTTAGGTATGCCATTTTATTGTTATGACGATACAAAAAAGTCTCATTTTTCTTCTTTCTATAGGTATCGCGCGAATAATAATCGAGTTCTTTCTCTCTCTTTCTCTCTTTCTCTCTCTCTCTCTCTCTCTCTCTCTCTCTCTCTCCTCTCTGTTTCTCTTTCTTTCTCTTTCTCTTTCTCTCTATCTGTCTATCTCTTTCTTACTCAGTTCTACGCTTTCCGCCCACGTCAGATCGTACCGTCTCTCATTGTCGACGATAGGAAAGCGTGCGCGAGTTTGAGAGAGCTATCTTTTGCCGAGTATATCTCGAATCTTTCTTTACCTTCTTCCTTTACTCAACTTCGTACCCTTGTAAATCGTCAATTTAAAGATGATAAGAGAAAGCTGTGAAAGTATGAAATACAGAAAGAGAAAGAGAGAGAGAGAGAGAGAGAGAGAGAGAGAGAGAGTGAGAGAGAGATGCATGAAAGATACTCAATATCGATATTACAAAAATCAACGACGACATAAGTTCATAAGTTCGTTTCGAAAGACGTAAAGAAAAAAAAGGAAGAAAAAAAATTAAGGAAAAAAGAAAAAGAAAAAGAAATAAATAAAAAGCAAAATAGAGGAAGGTTCATAAATCGACGACGGCGATGAGGAAGAAAAAGACGAAGACGAAGACGAAGAGAAAAAAGAAGAGGAAGATGATGATGAAGAAGAAGAAGAAGATGAAGAAGAAGACGAAGAAGAAGAAGAAGAAGAAGAAGAAGAAGTAACAACTCGACAAACGTAAATTTACGTCGTGTATGCTACATACGCGTTTCCTAATTAACATGCGTGCTGACTCTACCCCGTATAAATTCGCTTTACGATAGAGAAAGTCGGAATGCGTCGCTGATAAACGTCTCTCCTATCTTGGCTTATATCGAACGAACCGCTTAGCTTCTCGTTCGGCTATAAAATCGAGAATGCCCCCAGGGAGGATCGTTTTTCACGTGACTCTCAGCTTTTCTTTCGTATCGCGTTCGGTTATCTCTCTCTTTCTCTCTCCCGTACGTATATATCCTTCTTTGCACAATCTATCTCTCTCTCTCTCCCTCTCTCTCTCTCTCTCTTTCTTTTTCTTTTTCTCTTAAATGTAAGTTCCTTAATGCTCTCTGGGAGGATCGGCCCCTGGTTGCTTCCGATCAGCAAAGAGCAATGAATTAGTAAAACTCGTTGGAGAACGCACAGTTCTCTCTCTCTCTCTCTCTCTCTATATATATATATATATATATATATATATATATATATATATTTCTGTCTCTATCTCCATTTCTCTCCTTCCTTCATATCCTGTCTCTTTTTCTGTCTCTCTCTCTCTCTCTCTTCCTCTCATATTCTGTCCATCTCTTTCTTTCCCTCTTTCTCTCATATTCTGTCTTTCTCTTTCTTTTTTTTTCTCTCCCTCCCTCTCTCTTTCTCTATCCTTCTCTCTTTCTGCCCTTCTCTTTCTCTATCTATTTCTCTCTCACTTTGTGAAATGGCGGAGACGACGAGTATTTATGGGAACGAAGGAACTCGCTGACGGCGATCTCCTTCGGCTCTCGTTACCGTAAACTCATATCATTACCGCATCTCGTAATTATGCCGGCGAGGTAAACGTCTCTAACGAACGGCCAAACAGACTTCGATTACGACAGCCCGTGGAAAGAACGCGCGAGAGAGCTCAACGACGATGTACGACGTAAGTACTACGTAAGTACTTACAACGGATCAACGGATCGACGATCCGACGATGAGCTTTTGCGCTGGCTCTACCTAGATCGCGTATTTTTAATTTTTTTCTTTTTTACTTTTACTTTTTCTTTTCCTTTTTCTTTTTTCTTTTCCTTTTTCTTTTTCCTTTTTGCTTATTTATTTATTTATTTCTTTATCTATTTTTTCTAACGCTTCGTTATATCGACTTATGTTAGATATACGAACGTTTGGAATTCCCCGTTTATAGTCAGACTTTCAAATATCTTTCAGTTACATACGAAACATTGAATATTCGATATATCTATCCACGTATACATTCTCTTGTAAATCCATTCGAAAGAATTTCGATTAGAACCGTTAGGGTATAAGCAATTCTTCTTAATAATATTCTTAATTAATATTGTCAATTTATCGAGAAATTTTTTAGAAAATTTTGCAAAGAAAAATTTATTACTGTTATCATTGTTATCGTTATTATTTTCATTATGATTATTATTATTATTATTATCATCATTATTATCATTATTATTATT